>NC_083438.1:25600207-25842588 GCF_020745735.1 Hemiscyllium ocellatum
AAGAGTATAAAGGCAGTAGGAGCACACTTAAGAGGGAAATCAGGAGGGCAAAAAGGGGACATGAGATAGCTGTGGCAAACAGGGTTAAGGAGAATCCAAAGAGATATTATGACTACATGAAGGATAAAAGGATAACGAGGGAGAGAACAGCGTCCCATCAAGATCAGCAAGAGAGCCCACGTGTGGAACTGCAGCAGATGGGGGAAGATATTAAATGAGTATTCTGCGTCAGGCATTGGTTAGGCCACTTTTGGAATATTGCGTGCAATTCTGGTCACCTTCCTATCAGAAGGATGTTGTGAAACTTGCAAGGATTCAGAAAAGATTCACAAAGATGTTGCCAGGGATGTGGGATTTGAGCTATAGGAGAGGCTGAATAGGCTCGGCCTGTTTTCTATCGAGCATCGAAGGCTGAGGGGTGGCCTGATAGAGGTTTATATAATCATGAGGGGCATGGATAGGATAAATAGACAAAGTCTCTTCTCTGGGGTGGAGGAGTCCAGAACTAGAGAAGCATCGGTTTAGGTTGAGAGGGGAAAGATTTAAAAGAGACCTAAAGGGCAACCTTTTCACACAGAGGGTGGTATGTGTGTGGAATGAGCTGCCAGAGGAAGTGGTGGAGGCTGGTACAATTGTAACATTGAAAAGGCATCTGGATGGGTATATGAACAGGAAGGGTTTGGAGGGATATGGGCTGGGTACTGGCAGGTGTACATCTCTCTGACTCTATGACTCTACTTGGCATCAGCCTTCCCAGTAGAACACCACTGTGCACACCAGCCCCTCTTCCCTGCATTAGACCCAGAGCCTTGACATTTCAATGGCTCCTCCAAGTGCTTTTTAAAGATTATGAAATCAATACCCTCTCTGGTAGTACATTCCAGATTCTCTCTACCCTCTGGGTGAAAATGTTCTAAATCCCCTCGAACACCCCTGCCATTTTCCTTAAAATGAGGCCCCCCACCACCACCACCCCTGTTATTGGCCCTGTGATGAAGGGAACTATTGCTTTGTATCCAGGCTGTCCGTGTCCCTCATACTCTTATACACCTCTATCAGGTCCCCCCCTCAATCCTCCCTGCTCCAAAGAAAACAGCCCAAACTGAGCCAGCCTCTTGTCCTCGCTGAACTGTTCCATGCCAGCCAACATCCTGGGCAATCTCCTCTGTACCCCATCTGGTGCAATCACAACTACATCCAAATGGCGGCACGGTGGCTCAGCGGTTGGCATTGCTGGTTCCCAGCACCAGGGACCTGGGTTCAATTCCTTGCCTTCCCACAGAGTTCTCGAGCCCATCTGATCAGGTCGTGGGGGTTTACCCACTTTTATGCATTTTAAGACACCCAAGGCAAACACAACTAACAGATAAATCACATGAAGAAACAACTCCCACAATGCCTCAGGTAGGAGATGTTGTCAAGACAGATCGCACGGGTTTCTTGGTGAAGCCCTTCCCCACGCTACAGCTCCCTTCAGACGGGAGTGACACTGTGGAACACCAAATCCCTTGTAAACTTCAAAGGTTTGTCAAATTGGTCAGTTTTTGATGTTGTGAAGATGAGTCACATTAGACTCAATGTTAATGGTGTTTCTCTCGCCACACATGCTGCCAGACCTGCTGAGTTTCTGCAATGCTTATTGTGTTTTTTTCAAGTTTTGATGATCCTATCTTGAAACTGTGGAGCGAATTCGATATTAATACAAACATTACACATGTTTATTGATGATGCATCAAACTCTTATCAATTCCGAACCACCATTTCTTGGCAGTATGCCTAATGGAACCATCGCGTGATAGAAAAACTGACTGTGTTGGTGTTATCAAATCTGGTCAAATGAGCAGTGTAGGGGGGCTACCATGGAATAACACCAAACATTCCCCAAACAAGGAGTTACTTTACTAATGTCACAACACAGGGTTGCTCAACGGTAGGAGATCAACACGCAATAGGCAGGGTTAATTAATCCTTCACAGTCGTTCCACATTCCATTGTGACTGATGGTGGGCAATTAAATCATTGATTGGAGGACGTCATTAACTCCAACCTCACTGACTGGAGGATCCCAACCCATCAGGTCCAAAAGATGAGGCTGAAGCATCTGCAATATCTTCAGCCAGAAGTGCCAAGTGGGTGATCCATCTCGGTCTCCCCCATGAGATTCACAGCATCATGAGCATCAGCCATTAGCCAATTCGATTCAGTCCATGTGACATCAAGGAATGACTGAAGGCACAGGACGTTACAATGGTCATGGACCCATCTAACATGTCTGCAACGGCACTGGGACAAGATGCAATGCAGTACCAAAGTAAGAGTCCTGTGGAAAAACCTTCCCAACCCATGACCGAGACAGTCAGGGGAAGCAAAAGAATTGGCATTCACTAAGCTATCAGCTCAACTCCAAGACACTCAACACACTGACTTGGAACCATACCACCATTCATACAGTTAAAAATCACACAACACCAGGTTATAGTCCAACAGGTTTAATTGGAAGCACATTAGCTTTCGGAGCTACGCTCCTTCATCAAGTGATTGTCACTCCGAAAGCTAGTGTGCTTCCAATTAAACCTGTTGGATTATAACCTGGTGTTGTGTGATTTTTAACTGTGTACACCCCAGTCCAACACCGGCATCTCCAAATCATGACCATTCATACAGTCATGGAGTTGGACAGCACGGAAACAGATCCTTTGCTGCAACTCTTCCATCCCGACCAGATGTCCTAATTTAATGTAATCCCATTTCCCAGCATTGGGACCATATCTCTCTAAACCCTTCCTCTTCATGGACCCACCCTTTTAAATGCTCCAATTGCACCAGCCTCCAACCCCCGCTCTGGCAGCTCATTCTACACACACATGGTAAAGCTACCCCTTGAGTCCCTTTCAAATCTTTCCCCTCTCGCCTTGCCATCTAGTTTTGGACTCCCCTAACCTGGGAAAAAGATCTCGGATCTTCACCCTGTTCATGTACTACATGATTTTATAAACTTTAACATCACCCCTCAGCCTCCGATGCTCCAAAGAAAGCAGCCCCAGCCTGTTCAGCCTCTCCCTGTAGCTCAAAGCCTCCAGCCCTGGCAACATCCTTGTGAGTATTTTCTGCATACTTTCAAGTGTAATGACATCTTTCTGAAAGCAGGGACACTAGATTAATGGCAGTATTATAAAAATGGCCAAAGCAATGTCCTGTACTGTCAGAGTATGACATCACAACTCCTATACTCAATGCACTGACCTTTCAAACACCTTCTTCACCGCCCTGTCTACCTGCGACTCCACCTTCAATGAACTATGACCTTGTACCCCAAGGTCTCTCTTTCAGCAACACTGGCAGGGCCCTATCATTAAGTGCATAGCTCCTGCACTGATTGGCCTCAGCAAAATGCAACACCTCACATTTACAGTCCCACAACAATGTGGTTGATTTTTAACAGCCCTTCATCAAATTAGGAATGGGTGATAAACACAGGTATTGCCAATGAAAAATCCCAAGTGGGATGTTTTGTGTCAGATAATGAATAGAGAATTTACCATTCAGGCTCTGAGATATTCAAGAGCTGATTTACAGATCGACACATTCCTGACAGAGAATCGCACATCAGGAAGAACATCCAAAGAAGGAACAAATGTAGGCCACATGGCCCTTCACGTTTGTTCTGCCTTCCACGAAGATCACAGCGGATCTGATTTTAACATCAACTCTACATTCCTGCACCTTCCCCAATAATCCCACCCACTCTTGGTCATTAAGAATCAATCTACTTTTGCCTTAAAAATATTTGAAGATTCTGCATCCACTGCCTGTTGAGGAAGGGAATTCCAAAGACTGTCACTCTCTGAGAGAAAAAATGTTTTCCCACCTCGGTTTCAAACAGGTGCTCACTTATTTAGCATGGTCAATCCACCCAGTTTTCATATCTTTGGTATGTAGGAGGAAACTGGAGCACCTGAGGTGTTAACCCAGTACCATGTCAAATTGAAGAGGTGACAGGGTTGCAGCTGAATGTGTTCCAGCCAGTAACCATTGCTGGGTTGGGACAGCTAGACTCTTGGAAGGAGCAATACAAAGCTGTATTGGTTTCTAACTTTTAATTGGCTGTGCAACTGTCTTAATCTAGCAATTATATTCTTCATGTATGAATGCAATCTATAAGGGTGATGAGGTGTATTCTGGCTTCGACTGTGTATTGATCTGGATGGCAGAACCTTCAGTAATACTGTTATGCCTTATAAACCGGCTTGTAGCAACTTAAAGCCATAATGAGATGGGCAGACCTGCAGGGGCTGGGTGACATCACTGTGATAGTGGGCAGGTGAACCCTGTTCACATTGACATACCAGGGAGTGGGCACGAGTGCCTCAGCTGTGCGGTGAAATGTCCACAGATACTGAAATGGATAGACTCAGGGAAAGCAGCTCAGTTCAAGTCCCACCTGTCCCTGTTGTATCTGAAGAGTTTAATTCAAAATCTCCACAGCAAATGTCGTTCTGTTAATGTCAGTCTGAACGTTGCTTTTCTTGCTTCAACTTGTTCTTCCAGTCTCTTAATAAAGCATCAATGATCACGAATATCAATCAGTTGTTCATACTTTGATGAAATTTTGACCTTTCCTCAAATGGTTTACAATAATTTTTTAATTTGTTCTTTTCATTTTTGTTTGCACTCATATTGTCAAATGAAACGGGGGGTTTGTTGGTTAACAAGGAAGGAGGTGTTGCCCCTTGAATGGACCATAGCTGTCTCTCTATCTGAGCGAGGGAAAACAATCAGAAATAATTAGCCCCACCCCACATCAGTGTCTGGGTCAAGACTGGGAGTCAGACCTGCCTAAACTGGCACAGTTGGGACAGGGATTGAAACGGTGTTGTTGGCATCAGTCTGCACAGCAATCCAGCCACCACACTGCTTTCTCAGTAAAAGAGGAGCTGGATTCGCTCAGAATTGCACTGGCCTGAATTTCCGGGTCCCTGGATGGTCAGGCATCTGACTCATGGTGAGAGATGTTGTTGTGACATCGCCAAAGAAGGGTGCATTCACCAGCGCAGACCTCCTGACACATGGGAATTGTGCAGGAAGTTTAAACATCAAACAGACACAAACTGCAGGTGTTTGCAGAAAAGGCTTCACTTCCCTCCCACAATCCAAAAATGTGATGTTAGGGTGGATTGGCCATGCTAAATTTCAGTCTGAAACTCACTGCGAGGTACCTGTTCTACCAGATATAAACCACCTCAAACCCCTTCATTAGATTCCAGTCGGTAACTCACTCCCAGGTACCTGTTATATCCGATATAAACCACCTCAAACCCGTTGATGAGATTCCAGTCGGTAACTCACTCCCAGGTACCTGTTATTCTTGATATAAACCACCCCAAACTTCTTGATTAGATTTCAGAATCAGACAATGTTTTACTTACCATCTCTGCATCGAAATATCCTTCTCACAAACCCTCTCCCTTGGTCAGTGTGTGTGTCTCTGTCTGTTACTCTCTCCAATCCCAGAGGATCTGCAAACTGCCACATCCACCTGTTAGCCTTTCTGAGTTGGTCCATGGTGTCCATGATCCCTGTACAATCCCAGGAAGGTTTCCTCACTTCCCATCCCTTGGGATTAATTGGCAAATGATAAGGTGTTCCCCAAATATTTGGTGACACCATCGCATTAATACAACATAGAACATAGAACAATACAGCACAGAACAGGCCCTTCGGCCCACGATGTTGTGCCGAACATCTATCCTAGCTTCAGCACCTATCCATGTACGTATCCAATTGCCGCTTAAAGGTCACCAATGATTCTGACTCTGCCACTCCCATAGGCAGCGCATTCCATGCCCCCACCACTCTCTGGGTAAAGAACCTACCCCTGATATCCCCCTATACCTTCCACTCTTCACCTTAAATTTATGTCCCCTTGTAACACTCTGTTGTACCCGGGGAAAAAGTCTCTGACTGTCTACTTTATCTATTCCCCTGATCATCTCATAAACCTCTATCAAGTCACCCCTCATCCTTCGCCGTTCCAATGAGAAAAGGCCTAGCACTCTCAACCTCTCCTCGTATGACCTATTCTCCATTCCAGGCAACATCCTGGTAAATCTCCTCTGCATCCTCTCCAAAGCTTCCACATCTTTCCGAAAATGTGGCGACCAGAACTGCACACAGTACTCCAAATGTGGCCTTACCAAGGTCCTGTACAGCTGCAACATCATCTCACGACTCCTGAATTCAGTCCCTCTGCTAATGAACGCTAACACACCATAGGCCTTCTTACAAGCTCTATCCACCTGAGTGGCAACTTTCAAAGAGCTATGAACATAGACCCCAAGATCCCTCTGCTCCTCCACCTTACCAAGAACCCTACCGTTGATCCTATACTCCGCATTCTTATTTGTCCTTCCAAAATGGACAACCTCATACTTAACAGGGTTGAACTCCATCTGCCACTCCTCAGCCCAACTCTGCATCATATCTAAGTCCCTTTGCAGCCGACAACAGCCCTCCTCACTATCCACAACTCCACCAAGCTTCGGATCGTCACAAATTTACTGACCCACCCTTCGACTCCCTCTTCCATGTCATTAATCAACATTACAAACGGCAGAGGACTCAGAACTGATCCCTGCGGAACTCCACTTGTAACTGGGCTCCAGGCTCAATATTTACCATCTACCACCGCTCTCTGACTTCAACCGGTTAGCTAGTTCTCTATCCAACTGGCCAAATTTCCAACGATCCCACGCCTCCTGACTTTCCGCATAAGCCTACCATGGGGAACCTTATCAAATGTCTTACTAAAATGCATGTACACTACATCCACTGCTCTACCCTCATCCACATGCTTGGACACCTCCTCAAAGAATCCAATAAGACTTGTAAGGTAAGACCTACCCCTCACAAATCTGTGCTGGCTGTCCCTAATCAAGCAGTGTCTTTCCAGATACTCATAAATCCTATCCCTCAGTGCCCTTTCCATTACTTTGCCAACCACCGAAGTAAGACTAACTGGCTTGTAATTCCCGGGGTTATCCCTATTCCCTTTTTTGAACAGGGGCACAACATTCACCACTCTCCAGTCCTCTGGTACCACCCCCGTTGACAGTGAAGTCAAAAAGATCATTGCCAACGGCTGTGCAATTTTCTCTCTTGCTTCGCAAATAATCCTAGGATATATCCCGTCAGGCCCGGGACTTGTCTATCCCCAGGTTTTTCTAAATGCTCAACACATCTTCCTTCTTAACAAGTATCTCCTCTCGCTTTCCAGTCTGTTTCATACTCTCCTCTTCAACAATACGGTCCCTCTCATTTGTAAATACTGAAGAAAAGTACTCATTCAAGACCTCTCCTATCTCTTCCGACTCAATACACAGTGTCCCAATACTGTCCTTGATTGGACCTACCCTCGTTCTTGTCATTCTCATGTTTCTCACATATGCATAAAAGGCCTTGGGGTTATCCTTGATCCTACCTGCCAAAGATTTTTCATGCCCTCTCTTTGTTCTCCTAATCCCTTTCTTCAGCTCCCTCCTGGCTATCCTGTATCCCTCCAAGACTCTGTCTGAACCTTGTTTCCTCAAACTTATGTAAGCCTCCTTCTTCCTCTTTACAAGACATTCAACCTCCCTCGTCAACCAAGGTTCCCTCACACGACCATCTCTTTCCTGCCTGACAGGTACATACATGTCAAGGACACGTCGTATCTGTTCCTTGAAAAAGTTCCACGTTTCAACGGCATCCTTCCATGACAGCCTATGCTCCAAACTTATGCTCCTCAGATCTTGTCTTGCAGCATCGTATTTACCCTTCCCCCAATTGTAAATCCTATCCTGTTGCACGCACCTATCTCTCTCCATAACCAAGGTGAAAGTCACAGAACTGTGGTCACCATCACCAAAATGCTCACCCACTAACAAGCCCATCACTTGTCCCGGTTCGTTACCAAGTACCAAATCCAATATGGCCTCCCCTCTGGTCGGACAATCTACATACTGAGTTAGAAAAGCTTCCTGGACACACTGCACAAACACCGCCCCGACCAATCTACTTGATCTAAAGAGCTTCCAATCTATATTTGGGAAGTTGAAATCGCCCATGACTACTACCCTGTGGCTTCTGCACCTTTCCAAAATCTGTTTCCCAATCTGTTTCTCCACATCTCTGCTGCTATTGGGGGGCCTAGAGTAAACACCCAACAAGGTGACTGCTCCTTTCCTATTCCCTGTCAGTGCTACCTTCTCCACAGCCTCCCTACATTCTTGGACATCTTGAAAAACAGCTAACCTACTTGCTGGACTACAAGTCCGGATCCCATCCCCCTGCCAAATTAGTTTAAATCCTCCAGAAGAGTGCTAGCAAACCTACCTCCCAGGATATTGGTGCCCTTCTGGTTCAGGTGCAACCCGTCCTGCTTGAACAGGTCCCACCTACCCCAGAATGCAGTCCAATTGTCCAAATACCTGAAGCCCTCCCTCCTACACCATCCTTGCAGCCACGTGTTCAACTGCACTCTCTCCCTAGTCCTTGCCTCACTGTCACGTGGCACCGGCAACAACCCAGAGATGACGACTCTCTCCGTCCTAGCTTTTAGCTTCCAGCCTAACTCCCTGAGCTCCTGAATGACCTCCCCACCCCTCTTCCTACCTATGTCGTTGGTGCCAATGTGCACCATGACTTCTGGCTGCACACCCTCCCCCTTAAGGATTCTGAAGACACGGTCCGAGACGTCTCGGACCCTGGCACCCGGGAGGCAACAAACCATCCGAGAGTCTCGCCCGTTAGCTTTCTGTGATCTGTATACACGGAGCCAGAAAGTCATTTTTCATGTCATACTAAGTACCAGATGAAAAGTTTTAATTACCCAATACTGCAGAGCCCGAGTGACACACACACACACACACACACACTCACACTCTCACTTGCATGTGTGAGAGAGTGAGTGCAATCATCGAGCCCAATTCTCTAATCCCATCCTCCCCCTCATGTCCCTTCGTTCATTGAGACACAAGAACGAAAGCAAGATCATCTATTGGAGATGAGGAAAGAGAGAGAGAGAAAGAGAGAGAGAGAAAGAGAGAGACAGATTGTGTGCAAGAGAGCGATCGTGAGATTGTACCCGAGAGAAACTGACCTCCCCCTGACATCAAGGGGCTCCTGTATCACACACCGCAATGAAATCAGACGCTGTGTTCAGGAGCAGGACATGGCCCGTGGAATTAGAACGTCTGTTCATGAGGACATTCAGAACCAGGAATCCATCAGAGAATGACAGCAGAACAGAGAGAATCAAACAAAGAACTCGGTGCTGAATTTGTGGAAGAGTACAGTTCCAGTTGAGAATACAGAGCCAGTGATATACCGACCCTGTTGTAGCCCAGTCAAGAGGTTGTTTGTGTCTGGGTGTGGGATACGTTTGATGGAGATTTAAACTGAGTTGATCTCAGCGTCTCTGCTTGGGGAATGCCTGTGCTTCACATTTCCGTGACATCATCCAGAATTGCACACAATATTCCAAAGTGGTCGAACCAATGTCCTGTACAGCCGCAATGTGACCTCCCAACCCCTATACTCAATACTCTGACCAATAATGGACAGCATACCAAATGCCTTCTTCACTATCCTATCTGCTTGTGACTCCACTTTCCAGGAGCTATAAAGCTGCATGCCAAGGTCTCTTGGTTCAGCAACACTCCCCTCGACCTGACCATTAAGTGTATAACACCTTGACTTGCCTTTCCAAATGCAGCACCTCACATTGATCTAAATTAAACTCCACCTGCCACTCCTTGACCCATCGGCCCCTCTGATCAAGATCCCGTTGTACTCTGGGCTAACCTTCTTCGCTGTTTACTGCACCTCCAATTCTGGTGTCATCTACAAACTTACTAACGATACCTCCTGCATTCACACCCAAACCATTTATATAAGTGATAAAAAGCAGTGGACCCAGCACTGCTCCTTGTGGCACATCACTGGTCACAGGCCTCCACTCTGAAAACACAGTAAACACTGATGCAAAATACTCATTTAATATCAACCCCCATCTCCTGCAGTACCACTCATAGGCTGCCCTGATGATCTTTGAGGAGCCCTATTGTCTCCCTAGTTACCCTTTTGTCATTAATGTATTGATACAATCCCTTGGGAATTCTCCTTAACCCTATTTGCCAAATCTATCTCATGTCCCCTTTTTGCCCTCCTGATTTCCCTCTTAAGGATACTCCTGCTGCCATTATACTCTTCCAAGGATTAATTCGATTTCTGCTATCTATCCCTGACATGTGTTTCTTTTCTAAACCAAAACCTCACTATCTCCCATCATCCAGCTTTCCCTATACCTTACCTTTCCTGACCATTCTCCCGAACAGCAACATATTCTCTCTGGACTCTCATCGTCTCATTTTCGAAAGCTTCCCATTTTCCAGCCATCCCTTTATCTGCAAATCATCCCTGCCCCTACTCCCCACTGAACTTTTGAATGTTCTTGCCTAATACCGTCAAAATTGGCCTTCCTCCCATTTAGAACTTTAACTTTTAGATCCAGCCTATCCTTTTCCATCGTTGTTTTAAAACTAATACAATTATAGAATTATGTTCGCTGGCTCCAAAGTGCTCCCTCACTGACACTTCGATTTCCTGCTGAATAAGGGTATAGTACATGAGTGTGGTGCTGGAAAAGCTCAGCAGGTCAGTCAGCATCCGAAGGGCAGGAGAATTGCCTTTTCGGGCATAATCTATTCATCAGGAAAGTGAAACGTCCGAAACGTCGATTCTCCTGCTCCTTGGATGCTGCCTGACCTGCTGTGCTTTTCCAGCACCATACTCTCGACTCTGATCTCCAGCACCTTCAGTCCTCACTTCCTCCTGCAGTCTATAATACAATCCCAATAAAGTGATCATCTCTTTCTCATTTCTCAGCTCCACCCAAATAATGTCATTCCATGTATTCTCAGGAATATCCTCCCCAAGTACAGCCGTGATATTATCCCTGATCAACAATGCCATTCCCTCCCCTGTCTTGCCCCCCCACCTTCCTATCCTACCCTATTGGATTGGTATCAGGGAACATTAAGCTGCCAGTCCTGTCCATCCCTGAACCATGTCTCTGTAATCACTGTGATATCCCAGCCCCATGTTCCTAACCATGCCCTGCGTTCATCCACCTTCCCTGTTAGTCCCCTTACATTGAAATAATGCTTGTCCTCCTATTTCCTGACACTATCATTGGGTTAACTCTCTGACATAGGTGCACAAGATCAGCTGAACCCCCTAGATATTAATTTCAGGTTTTCTCACCACTTTAAACAGAAGCGTTCTGCTTTTTCTATTCTTCCTGCAGATTTGAACCTGCCCTCCCTCAGGGACAAAACCTCCCTGGGTCTGAATGTGTGAAAGTGTGGAGGATAACTCCCTGGATATATTCAGGAAGGAGCCTGATGATCCTTTTCCAGATTAAAACATCACGGGGTATGGAGAGAATGTGGCGTCGAGATAGAGGATCAGCCGTCATTGTATTGAATGGGAGAGCAGGGTCAGAGGGGCTGAATGGCCTCCTCCTGCTCCTGGCTTCTCTGTTTCAGTTCAATGTCCTCCAGAACATCTCACCTTGAGAACTCTCTGGGACTGTATCAGGGAAGCACAACAGTCTCTGTTTTCAGTCAGACATTGCTCCATCTTGAGAATGGGATGTGTGTTTGCAGAGGCTGTTTACACTCGGTCTGGGGAGGGACATGGTCCCCAGGATTCCTGATGGTGTTTCAGTAAAACCCTCACAGCAAGGCCTTCCTTGCTCTTTACCCTCTGCCATGGGGATCCCATGAAGATTGATGGGAGACAGTGTCAGTGGAATGCTCAGGGTCTAATTCTTTCACGTGGATGAGAGAAGGTCTCCAATTGGGACCGAGAGAAACATTGACCCTGTGGGACTAAAGGGTCAGTGACAGAACGGATACACCATCGGCTCAGAGACAGAATACAGGGCAGAGGTTAATGCGGCTTTCAGATTGGAGGGAGCTCCAGGCTCAGACACGTTTGGAACTGTTTGCAGCAAAACAGAATTGGTCCCTGGTCAAGTTTCACTGCAGGCTGTAATAACCTGATGCCTTTTCCTCACTCTCTTCCTCCAATCCCTGGTAAGATCTGCTTCTGCATTATTTGTCCTCCTAACTGCACCAGCATGTTCAATTGAGACCAGAAGACATAGGGGTGGAAGTAAGGCCATTCGGCCCATTGACGGCACTCCGCCATTTAATCATGGCTGATGGGCATTTCAACTCCACTGACCCGCACTCTCCCCATAGCCCTTCATTCCTTGAGAGATCAAGAATTTATCAATCTCTGCCTTGGAGAGATGTCCCAGCCTCCACTGCACTCCATGGCAATGAATTCCACAGATCCACCACTCACTGGCTGAAGAAAAGTCTCCTCATTTCCTTTCTAAATTGACCCCCTGTAATTCTAAAGGCTGTGCCCATCGGTCCTAGTCTCCCCTCCGAACGGAAACAGCTTCCCAGTGTCCCCCCGTTCTAAGCCATGCATTATCTTGTAAGTTTCTCTTCGATCTCCCCTCAACATTCAAAACTCTAATGAATACAATCCCATGATCCTCAGCCGTTCATCGTGTGTTCGGTCTCCCATTCCAGGGATCATCCGTGTGAATCTCCACTGGACACGTTCCAGTGCCAGTGTGTCCTTCCTGAGGGGTGGGGCCCAAAATTGGACACAGTATTCTAAATGGGGCCTAACTAGAACTTCAGGAAGTCTCAGAAGCTGCTTTTACATTCCAACCCTCCTGAGATAAATGACAACATTACATTCACTTCCTTAATCACGGACTCCACCTTCCAGTTGATTGTTAGAGAATCCTGGGCGAGCACTCCCAGATCCCTTTGTACTTCAGCTTCATTGCTGGGCTTTGTCTCTGAAGTTGAAAAACCCCGTACCTCCTCTTCACAATTTACTTTCCAATCAATCTGTGTCAAATCTGTTTCACAATCTAAGCCTGTCCTGATCTGGTGCCATTTGGAAATCCAAATACCCTTCAGTCCCTTCCTGACTGTCGGTCACTGTGAGAGCGTTTGTCTGATTCTCTCCCATCTTTTAGAACACATGGGAACCTTGAGTTGGTCCGTGCTGGGTACTTTCTCCCCCCAATCCCACTGTTTCCAAGTCTGGAAGGCTAGAGTTGTAAGGAGAGCCTGGGACTTTTTTCCCTGGAGCACAGGAGGCTGAGGGGTGACCTTACAGAGGGATATATAATAATGAAGGGCAAATGCTTCAGGGGAGGGGGAATGATTTAAAAAGGACCTGAGGGGCAACTTTTGAACACAGAGTGTGCTGCATGTATGGAAGAAGCTGCCAGAGGAAGTGATAGAGGCGAATACAATTACAACATTTAAAAGACATTAGGATCGTTGTGAGGATAGGAAAAGTGCAAATGGGACTGGCTCGGTTTAGGAAAACTGGTTAACTCACTTTTTAGATTAGAATTAGTCTAAACATTGTGGCACAGACAGGGAACACAGAGGGCTAACACCTTCGACATCTTAACATATTATCTGGGCTGATAGCAATTGTTCCAGTTAACCTGAGAATGTAACTTTTAAAACAATTTTGTGATTTACATGTGAAACAAGTGAAACGACCACGGTCATTCTCACAGATGGGAGACTTAAACAATCGAGGTATTTTTCAATGAGTAATTTCAGTCACATCACACTGTAAACTTTTGCTATAAATTCTGTGTTTACAATTGTGTACTCCACAACCACCTGATGAAGGAGCAGCGCTCCGAAAGCTAGTGCTTCCAATTAAACCTGTTGGACTATAACCTGGTGTTGTGTGATTTTTAACCTTGTACACCCCAGTCCAACACCGGCATCTCCAAATCAGGGTAAAGTGGGAGACTGGGGAAGGCAGAGAGCAGTGGGATCTTGCTGTGCTTTTGGTGTCACTGATCTATTTTATTTCAAATCGATTTTTAGTTCCTTTCTCAGTCTGTCCCCTTCCGCTCCGAGGAGGGGTTTGGATCCAGGAGCTGAAACTCGGGACGGTGCAGAGACAGAGGGAATCAATTCATTTCTGCCCCCAGGAATCATCAGACCAGAGCCAGAACCAGAGAGAGAGAGAGAGAGAGAGAGAGTGAGACAGCAAGAGAGAGAGAGAGGAAGTGAGACAGCGAGAGAGAGAGAGAGAGAGAGAATAATCAGAAACTGTCCCATCTTCTTGTCGTTCATTTACACACACGCAGACACTCACAGACACACACACACTGTCACTCACACACACACACACACACACACACACACTGTCACTTACACACACACACACACACACACTCACAGACACACACAGACACACCCACAGAAAAAAAAACACCCACTCACACACCCATAGATACACACAGACACACACACACACACACAGACACACATCGGGGAAAGGAATTGCGGAGTTCAGGCCGTCTCTGGGCCGAGTTCTGGGCTGGGCAAAGGGGCAAAAAGATGGAGAGGGAGCTGCTGCACAGTCTGATCCCACAGATGTCACTGCCTCCCTCTCTCACTCCAGCTCCCATCTCTACCTCTGTGTTCCCAACTCTCTCTCTGTCTATCCCACAACATTCCTTTAATCCCCATCCTTCCCAACTCCACCCTGTTCACATTCCCCTGTACATTCCCCTCCTACAGATCTCTGGGCCCTCCCTTGTTCCCAGGAAATGTTGAAATGTTCAATCTGCACCTTTCCCTCCCCACCCCCACCTCTCCCTGTCAGCCCTGTGGGATCTTGCTGTTCCTGCCTGAGGATCATTCTATCTGTTTAATACCATCACCCCCTCCCCGTCTCTCATGAGCTGTCTGTTGTATCTCTCTCTCTCTCTCTCTGTGGCTGTGCTTTCCTCATTCTCTCCCTCGATTTCTCTCTCTCCCTGGATTTTTCTCTCTCTGTGTCTCTCTCTCTGGCTGTCTGTCTCTCCTTGGGATTTCTCTCCCTCTTTCTCTCCCTGACTTTTACTTTCTCTCCCTCCCTCCCTGTGTCTGCCCTTTTCTCTCTCTCACCCTCTGTCCTTATGTCTTTCCCCTGGGTGTTTTGTTCTCTCTCTCTGTCCTGTTCTCTCCCTGGGTTTTACACTCTCTCTGGTCTGCTCTCTGTTTCTCTCCAGGGAAGTTAATTCCGTGGGATCTTTCTCTGTCCTTTGCTGGCTCTGCCTCGGTGTTTTTCTCTCTCTCTCTCTCTTTCCCTGGTTTCACACTGTGTCTCTCCCTCTCCGTCTCTCTCTCTCTCTCTCTCTCCCAGCAGCTCTGTCCTCTGTCTGTCTGTCTGTCTGTCTCTCTCTCTCCCTGGGATCTTTCTCTGTCCTTGGCTCGCTCTCTCTGTCTGTGTCCCTCCCTCTGTCTCTGTCCCTCACCTTGCTTGCTTTCTCTCCCTCCACCTCCCTCTCTGTCCCTCCCTCCGTCCCTCCCCCGTCTTGCTGTTCTTGCCCCTTGGGTTAGATTTGGCCTCAGTAACACTTGGTGCGGTACATGCTGTTAACACCGTGGGATCTTGCTGTTCTCTGTGTCTCCCATTGTTGTCCAAACGGTGGGTGGGGGTGGGAGAGATAAAGCCCCTTTCTCACTGAGCAGGGTGGCTGGGGGAAGCCTGGGATCTTGCTGTGCATGAAGAGACACACAGTCAAAAGGCCAGTCAGTCAGTGCACATCCTCCCTCTGACCCCACCCCCTACAGCCCAGGGGCTAGGACTCGGTGAGGGGGTAAAAGGGGTGGGCAATTGTGGATGATGGAGACCCATGGGGGCATTTATATCCAGTGGGAGTGGCGAGGAGAGCATATTGGTACAGGGGCAGTTTGAGGGAGGGGCAATTAGAGCAGGACAAGGTATTAAGGGGGCAAAATGTTTGGGGGAAAGTGCAAGAGTTGGGTTAGGGGAAGGGCGAAAAGTCCAGGGACAGGCAGAAATGCAGGGGCAGGAAAATGGGGATGGGGTTAGGGTGGTGGAAGTTGCTGAGTTGGGGCAGGTACAAAACCTGGGGAGAGCAGAAAAAAAGGGGGGAAACAAAATGAGTATAATGATATTTCCCTTCTTCCCCACTACCCCACCCCCTCATTTTTGACTCTGCCCTCAGTTCTGAGCACAATTGGCAGGGGGCAACATTATTGGGGGGCAAAACAGAGACATACAATAGTGGGCACAGGGGTGGCATAAAATATGGGGGAGGGGGAACGGAGGGAGTGTCTATTGGGGAGGTTAGTGGTGGGAGGGGAATAAAGCTACACTGGGAGGGGGCATTTAGACAGGAGGCCGTGCTGGGGTTGGGAGGTATTTATTGGGGGGGTAGCACAGATACAATACCGTAATTGGGGGGAATATTTGGGGAAGGGTCAGACTGTGCGGGGGAATCAGATAAAGCCCCTTTCTCAGAGAGGGGAGAGGTGACGGGAGACTGGGATCTTGCTGTGCCCCCCCACGGCCAGCCTCCTCACACGCTGTCTGTGTGGGTTGGTCAGGATGGGGGGTAACAGGGAGAAGAAGTGCCCACAGGAAACGATGATTTGATGGGGGGGCTATTTGGGGGCAAGCCCTGAGGAGAACAGGACAGGACCCCTCTCACTTCAGGAGGGGCTAGGCACGCTGGGCCGAATGTCCTCTTCCTGGGGTGTGAGGGAATCTGGGACTGGGATCTTGCTGTACGTCGATGGTGTTGGGGGCGGGGTGCACTCACAGGCCACTTAGACTCATTTACCCAAAGCCCAGGGGTGGGGCTCAGCAGGGGGAAGGGAGGGGGTATAGAGGACATGGAGGGTGGGGGGATAATGGAAGGGAGGGTCATGGACAAAAAGAGGCTTACACTCTGGGGGGGGGGTGGAGGCAAAATGCAGGGGGTGACAAATGCGGAAGGGGGTCATATAATTGGTGCAGGGGCCAAAACTTGGGAAGGGGCATAAAATCAGAGGAGGGGTTACAAAATGAGGGCACAGGCCCAGTATTGATCCTTAACCCCCCCACCCCCTTCCAAATCTGGGTGCCAACCAGGAGGGGAGCAAAACATGAGGTGGGGATACGATTTGGGGAGGGGTGAAGGATTGCGAGATGCTAAATTGTGGGCACTTCAGGATCAGGGGAGAAACTAGGGGAGGGGGGAATTTGATTTGGGGGTGGTGGTGAGGAGTGTTTTGGCAGGCGGGATGTGGAGGGGTGTAAAGGTACACGGGAGGGGGGGAAGGAGGGGCCAATAAGACATTGGCATGGGGGGTATTGGGTGAGGGGCTGCCAAATTGGGGGGACAGACAACATCTTAGTTGGGGGGGGGGTGGGTCAGAAATATTTGGTGCAAACTGAGGAGCAGGAGGTGATGGGTAAAGCCCCTCCCTCAGTGTTTGGTGGGGAGGGGGTGGAGAAAGAGGGTGCTACAGGGAACAGCTGGAGATGGGATCTTGCTGTGCCGACCGCTCTCAGTCAAAAGGTCAGAGAGAGTGTCTGCTCTCTGGGTGGGGCCACAGTGGGGT
Source organism: Hemiscyllium ocellatum (assembly GCF_020745735.1). Taxonomy (NCBI): domain Eukaryota; kingdom Metazoa; phylum Chordata; class Chondrichthyes; order Orectolobiformes; family Hemiscylliidae; genus Hemiscyllium; species Hemiscyllium ocellatum. The sequence continues at coordinate 25,617,715 of NC_083438.1, forward strand.
ATCAGGGATGAGAGTTCTCTGTCAGGAGCGGGGGGGAGTTCAATGAGAGGCCTTTCAGGGGCAAGACCTGAAGGGAGTCCAGGGGTGGGGGCAGGACATGGGGCATTTAATGGGGGGGGCGGAGATAGACACGATGGGCTGAATGTCCACCTGGGATTGTGGGACTGGGATCTTGCTATGCAGCAAATGGGGATGGGGGCGCGGTCCATAAGGACTTATGTACCCCTCCCACACCCCGGCCCAGGGGAGAGCTCAGCAAGGGGGGGTGGGAGGGTATCTCTGACATAAATAGCCCCTTTCCCAATATCTCCCAGCCACTGACACACTTGGAGGACAAGCACAGGGGGCAGACAGAGAGAGAAACACACACACACACACACACACACACACACACACACACAGAAAGAGAGAGAGACACACACACAGAACACACAGAAAGAGACACACACACACACACACAGAAAGACATACAGAGAGAGAGAGAGACACACACAGAGAAAGAGAGAGACTCACACAGAGAAAGAGAGAGAGAGAGACACACACACACACACAAAGAGACACACACACACACACAGAGACACACACACACAGAAAGAGAGAGAGACACACACACACACAGAACACAGAGAAAAAGAGACACACACACAGAACACAGAGAGAGAGAGAGACAGACACACAGACAGAGAGAGATAGTGAAACAGAGATAGACATGGGAAAGGAAAGAGAGATGGAAGGGAAAAGAGAGGTAGAAACACAGATGAGGCAAGGAGAGACATGGAGAGGGGAAGGAGAACATCTTCACCATTCCAGCTGGTCCCAGCTCCCTCTCCATGGTCTCTGTCTCTGTCTCTCTCTCTCTCTCTCTCTGTGCATGTGTCCCCCATCAGGGACAGAGCCTGGTCCCAGCTCCCTCTCCATGGTCTCTGTCTCTGTCTCTCTCTCTCTCTCTGTGCATGTGTCCCCCATCAGGGACAGAGCCTGGTCCCAGCACCCTCTCCATGGTCTCTGTCTCTGTCTCTGTCTCTCTCTCTGTGTGCATGTGTCCCCCCTCAGGGACAGAGCCTGGTCCCAGCTCCCTCTCCATGGTCTCTATCTCTCTCTATGCTACTTTCTCCCTACCCCCACCCTCCACTAGCTTATCTCTCCACGCTTCAGGCTCACTGCCTTTATTCCTGATGAAGGGCTTTTGCCCGAAATGTCGATTTCGCTGCTCCTTGGATGCTGCCTGAACTGCTGTGCTTTTCCAGCACCACTAATCCAGAATCTGGTTTCCAGTATCTGCAGTCATTGTTTTTACCTCAATGATTAGTACTGCTCCCTCACAGTGCCAGGGAGCCAGGTTTAATTCCAGCCTTGGGCAACTGTCTGTGTGGGTTTCCTCTGGGTGCTCAAGTTCCCTCCCACATTTAAAGACATGCAGGTCAGAGTGAATTGGCCATAGTGTTCAGGGGTGTGCGGTTAGGTGCATTAGTCAGGGATAAATTAAGAGTAATGGTTTGGGTGGGTTAACTTCTACATCTTTGGGAGGAAACCCACACAGACACGGGAAAGAACGTGCAAACTCCACACAGACAGTCACCTGAGAGTGGAATCGAACCCCAGGTCCCTGGCACTGTAAGGCAGCAGTGCTAACCACTGAGCCACCATGCCACCCAGTCACATGGGCACCCATGCACTTGGGTAGAAATAACCAAGGCCATACATACCTTTTCCCCTGTGTTTCTTCTTATTCACTGCTGCATATACGGGAAATGCCTTTGATGGTGCTGCAGGAAATAAAGGAGATTAAGCTGAAGATACAAAGGGAAATATCTAAAGCACACGGAAGTCCCATTAGAAAACAGCGTTCCAAGGAACGTTGCAGGAATTCCAATTATTACAGCCAGAGAGACATAAGGCTTCAAAGTATAAAAAGAGACCTTTCTGTCTGTGCACCCATACAAGTCAAGCACTGACCTACTCCAGTCCCATTATCCAGCTCATCGCTTTGTACATGATGGTGATTCAAGGACGAAGGACTTCTTAAATGTTATGATGGCTTCAGCATGTGCTACCCTTACAGGCTACAGCTTCCATACATCCATGGCCCCTCTACTGCACTATCCACCAACAGCATTAGCAAACCCCATTGCAAGGATGGGTTGGTCCTAACCTCAGTCTCAGGTGTAACCTGATGGACTTGTACAGATCCCCCAGACCCCAGCTTTGCAGTTGCCTGCCATTTCAACGAAATCACCTTGCCTTCAAGTTGACATTCCAGTCCTGAGCTGGCTTACGTTTTCCAACGAAGCCCAACCCAAGCTCCAAAAACATGTACAGCTGCTAGGGTGGGGGAACTTCATGATGAGGGGGGCACATTTCTAAGGTGAGAGGAGAAAGATTTAAAAAGGACATGTGGGATAACTTTTATACACAGAGGGTTATTTCTGTGGGCACTGAAACTCCAGAGCAAGTGGTGGATGTGGGTACAGTTACAATGTTTATAAGACATTTAGATAAGTTAATGAATAAGGAACGTTTGGAAGGATATGTGCCAAGGTGGGACTAGTTTAGTTTGGGATTAAGGTTGTTACGGGCTGGTTGACCGAAGGGTGTGTTTCCGTGTTGTATGACTGCATCAGTTCACTTCAAAATATAAGTTTGCCAATCTATGTATAAATATACGGAAAACTGTACTTGCATTTTGTTCCTGGATTTATCTCACAAGTTTTGTTTTGTCCAGGCTGTTCCACAGCAGCATCTGTGCACAAAAAGGAAAGCAATTTAACTTGCAGCTAAAAACAATTGGTCAACTTCCCCTCAATTTCCATTTATTTCATTATCCAAATGTTGCTGCCCTCGCGTCCTTATCCCTGTTCATTGATTGGGGCTGAAAAAGAAACTTCAGCAGCCATTGGGGAATCATCGGATCATATTGAGGTAGGAGTAGTAGGCCATTCGGCCCTCAAGACGGTTCCTGCCATTTGAAATGCTCATGTCTCTGACCTCAACTCCATTTCCCTGTCCACCCCAGATTACCAATGCCTTGTCATCTTGCCATCATTCACAAACTGAGATTAAAATAAACCAACATCTACGTATGCAAACACAAAAATGCCACCTACTCCCTGTGAAACATATATTTTTTCTGTATGACAACATCTACATTCTCATTTCATTAACCTCATGTGTAATTTGGTGGGGCTGCTGAACAACAGGGGAGGTTATGGCCTAGTGGTATTAATCCAGAGACCCAAGCAATGTTGGGGTGACCCAGGTTCAAATCCTTCCCCAGCAGATGGTGGAATTTGAATTTTTTCAATTGAATTCAATAAAATTCTGGAATTAAGTGTCTAACAATGACCTCAAATCCATCGTTAGGGAAAACCCATCTGGTTCACTAAGGCCTTTGAGGAAATGGAACTGCCATCCTTACCTGGTCTGGACTCCATGTGACTCCAGACCCACAGCAATGTGATTGACTCTTGACTGCCCTCTGGAGTAATTACTGATGCTCAATAAATGCTGGGCTAGCCAATGGTGCCCTCATCCAGCGAATGAACAAAAAAAAAGTCTTGTCAATATGGGGGAGATATGTTCAATAATTCGAGCGCACATCAGGCTCAATATCCATCATATGCCCACTGCAGTTCAGTTCGTCCGCAATGTTAATAGTATATTAACTTTGGTATAACGGTCACTGAGGTTGATCTCGTGTTATTGGTGTTGATAGAATTCTGATGAGGGGATATTGTTTTGTCACTCTCCCTTCTCCTCTTGAGCCTCTCAATGAATAAGCCAAATGCATCATGCCCAGTCAGACTGAACAGTGGTTCTTCGTTAACACTGTGGACGAAGGAGCATCAGCCTCTGGCTCCATCAGCATTAGCCTGGACTAGAGAATAGAACAGTGCAGGTGCTGGTGCAGGTGCAGGTGCAGGTGCAGGAGCAGGTGCTGGTGCAGGTGCAGGTGCAGGTGCAGGTGCAGGTGCAGGTGCAGGTGCTGGTGCAGGTGCTGGTGCAGGTGCAGGTGCAGGTGCTGGTGCAGGTGCAGGTGCTGGTGCAGGTGCAGGTGCAGGTGCTGGTGCAGGTGCAGGTGCTGGTGCAGGTGCAGGTGCAGGTGCTGGTGCAGGTGCAGGTGCAGGTGCTGGTGCAGGTGCAGGTGCAGGTGCAGGTGCTGGTGCAGGTGCAGGTGCAGGTGCTGGTGCAGGTGCAGGTGCTGGTGCAGGTGCAGGTGCAGGTGCTGGTGCAGGTGCAGGTGCAGGTGCTGGTGCTGGTGCAGGTGCAGGTGCAGGTGCTGGTGCAGGTGCAGGTGCTGGTGCTGGTGCTGGTGCTGGTGCAGGTGCAGGTGCTGGTGCAGGTGCAGGTGCTGGTGCTGGTGCAGGTGCTGGTGCAGGTGCAGGTGCTGGTGCAGGTGCAGGTGCAGGTGCTGGTGCTGGTGCTGGTGCTGGTGCAGGTGCTGGTGCAGGTGCAGGTGCAGGTGCAGGTGCAGGTGCAGGTGCAGGTGCTGGTGCAGGTGCAGGTGCAGGTGCTGGTGCAGGTGCAGGTGCAGGTGCTGGTGCAGGTGCTGGTGCAGGTGCAGGTGCAGGTGCTGGTGCAGGTACAGGTGCTGGTGCTGGTGCTGGTGCTGGTGCAGGTGCAGGTGCAGGTACAGGTGCAGGTGCAGGTGCTGGTGCAGGTGCAGGTGCAGGTGCAGGTACAGGTGCAGATGCAGGTGCAGGTGCAGGTGCTGGTGCAGGTGCAGGTACAGGTGCAGGTGCAGGTGCTGGTACAGGTGCAGGTGCAGGTGCTGGTGCAGGTGCAGGTGCAGGTACAGGTACAGGTGCAGGTGCTGGTGCAGGTCCAGGTGCTGATCAATGGCTCCAGGCTGGAAGCTCAGATTCACTTCCCTGGACACGAATCTTTCATGACCCACATTAATACAACATTAAATTGTCTCGACAATGGGGACAGCAGACCCACTGGCGGAACCTTCACGACACTTTCACCCATCGTTAGGGGAAATAAATAAACCTTGACTCTCATAAACCATCAAGTGCATCAAAATACTGCAGATGCTAGATGTCTGAAACGAAGACAGAGAATGCAGGAGAAACTCAACAGGTCTGGTAGCATCCGCAGAGAGAGAAAAAGCAGAGTTACTGTTTTGAACCCAACATGACTCTCCTTCAGAACTCGGTTCTGGAGTGGTTAGAGTTGTACAGCACGGAAATAGAACAAGTTCATGCCCTCCAGATTTCCCGAACTGAACTTGTCCCATTTGCCCACATTTGACCCATGTGCCTCTAACCCTTTTCTATCCATATCCCTATCCAAATGTCTTTTAAATGTTGTACTCACTTCTACCACTTCCTCTGGCACATTGTTCCATATGCACATCGCTCAGTGTGTGTGAAAAGGTTGCCCCTCAGGTCCATTTTAAATCTTTCTCCTCTCCTAACCTGGGGATAAGACCCTTGCTATTCACCTTATCTATCATAGAATCCCTACAGTGTGGAAACAGGCCATTTGGCCCAACAAGTCCACGCCAACCCTCTGAAGAATAACCCACCCAGACTCATTCCCCTACCCTATTACTCTACATTTACCTCTGACTAATGCACCTCACCTACACAGCCCTGAACACTGTGGGGCAACTTAGCAGACAATTCACATAACCTGCACATCTTTGGACTGTGGGAGGAAACCGGAGCAGACCCAGAGGGAACTCACACAGACACTGGGAGAATGTGCAAACTCCACGCAGACACCTGAGGCTGGCATAGAACCCACGTCCCTGGCACTGTGAGGCAGCTGTGCTACACACTGAGCCACTATGACGTTATAAACTTCTATAAGTTCACCCCTCAGCTTCCTACAGCCTAAAGAAACATGTCCCAGCCTAACCAGCCTTTCCTTATAACTCAAACACTCTAGCCTCGGTTTCATGGTTGTAAATCCTTTTTGTGCCCTTTCCAGTTTCATGGCAACCTTCCTATAGCAGAGCGACCAGAAATGGATGCAGAGCTCCAGAAATGGCCTTAGAGTTCTGAAGAAGAGTCAGACCAGACTCGAAACGCTAACTCTGTTTCTCTCTCGATGGATGCTGAGTTTCTCCAACATAACCCCGTGTTTGTGTCCATTACACCAGCTGCTCAATGCAACTGAAGCACATAGGTGCTGACGCTGGAGATGTGAAATAAAACCCAGAAAGCACTGGAGATACTTGCAGCAGGTCTGGAAACATCTGTGCAGAGGGGGAAAGACAAAATGAACATTGTGAGTCCAAAAAGGTCTTATCAAACTCGAACCTTGTTTCTCTCTCCGCAGAAGCTGCCAGACCTGCTGAGTTTCTCCAGTACTTTCTGCTTCTATTTCAGGTGCTCACTACAGTTACATGATGATCGCGTCTTGTGACTTACCGCTGCCTGTTGACGTCCACCTGAAATGCCTTGCCTGCTGCTGCCCTGTGGTGCTAGACAAAATGAAAATAATTCAGGGGGTTTTCTAGATTCCCTACAGTGCGGAAACAGGCCCTTCGGCCCGACCAGTCCATACCGACCCTCTGAAGGGTAACTCACCCAGACCCATTTCCCTCTTACTAATGCACCAAATGCTATGGGCAATTCAGCATGGCCAATTCACCTGGCCTGTACATCTTTGGACTGTGGGAGGAAACCGGATCATCTGGAGGTAACCCACACAGACACGGGGAGAATGTGCAAACTCCACACAGACATGAGGCTGGAATCGAACCTGGAACCCTGGTGCTGTGAGGCAGCAATGCTAACCACTGAGCCACTGTGCTGCCCCAAGTGCAAACCGTATATTTTCGATCTGTGGCTGTATGGGATTAATGCTATTTTAATGTGACTCGGGGCTCAGAGAACACAAAAGGTTTCATTCTTGGGGACAGAGAGAGTCAGACGATAATTTGTGACCAAAGCACAAACATGGGAGAAAGCGAGGACTGCAGCTGCTGGAGATCAGAGTCCAAAAGTGTGGTGCTGGAAAAGCGCAGCCGGTCAGGCAGCATCCAAGGAGCAGGAGAGTCGACGTTTCAGGCATAAGTCCTTGGTCAGGGATGATCGGGATTCCTGATGAAAGGTTTGTGCTCGAAACGTTGGCTCTCCTGCTCCTCGGTTATGGCCTGACCAACTGTGCTTTTCCAGTACCACACTTGGACTGAGTTACAAGAATGACCTCCTAAACCAGACAGATAGAGGTAACTGTTCTGACATATAAATGGTTTCGAAAATGCATTAAAATGGAGCAACAGTTCTGCCTGCAGGTCCCCAGCTATATCTGAAGTTGTTTAATACAAAGTTTATCATGCGGTCTGAAATAATTCCACAAAGGCTGCTACCCTGTCATCAAGTCCCCTTTGGGCATAGGTTTAGGGTGAGAGGGGAAAGATATAAAAGAGTCCTAAGGGGCCACTTTTTCACCAGGAGAGTGGTATGTGTATGGAATGAGCTGCTAGAGGAAGTGGTGGAGGCTGGTACAATTGCGATGTTTAAGAGGCATTTGGATGGGTATATGAATAGGAAGGGTTTGGAGGGATATGGGCCGGGTGCTGGCAGGTGGGACTAGATTGGGTTGGGATATCTGGTCAGCATGGACGGGTTGGACCGAAGGGTCTGTTTCCATGCTGTACATCTCTATGACTCTGTGACCCAGCAAGCACAGAGCCGGCTCTGAGGGTGAGCAGAGCCCCTGACACTCCTGTTTATATCTGTCAGCCAGGGTTCCCTGACTGGACCGGGTTAACTGCCACAATCAGTGAACTCCTATTCTCGGAGGTCCACCTGGCTGACCATGTCCCAATCGCGAGACTGACATGCCCCAAATCACATTTCATTGCTCAGACCTTTGAGTCTAGGAGTTGGGACGTTAATGTTGAGGTTGTGCAGGATGTTGTGAGGCCTCTTCTGGAATACTATGTCCAGTTCTGGTCTCCCCTGTCATAGGAAGGATGGAGAGGGCTCAGAAAAGATTTACCAGGATGTTACTGAGAATAGAGGGTTTGAGTTATAAGCAGAGGCTGGATTGGCTGGGACTTTTCTCACTGGTGCGGAGGAGCTTGAGGGATGACCTTATAGAGAATTACAAAATCATGAGGGGCATCGATAAAGTGAACAGTAGGTGTATTTTCCCTCAGGTGGGGGCATATTTCTCAGGAGAAAGGAGAAAGGTTTGAGAAGGATGTGAAGGCTAATTATTTTACACAGAGAGTGTTTCATGTGTGGAATGAATTTCTAGAGGAAGTGGTGGATGCAGGTACAGTTTAAAGACATTTAGATAAGTAGATGAATAAGAAATGTTTTGAGGGATAAGCCCAGGCAGGTGGGACTCGTTTAGTTTGGGATTATAGTCAGCACGGACGAGATGGACCAAAGGGTCTGTTTCCACGTTGTATGACTCAATGACTATAAGTTTGTCATGTGACTTTTGTACGATGATAAACTGATCGAATGCACTTCATGTAAAATCTGATCATTAAAATTCTGCCACTTTTGCTGATTTAATCAGGTGGTTAGTAATTGTCCAAAGGTTTAAGCCTCTCACCAAGTTATGGGGTTAACATATCCATCTCTGGATTCCTCTTGCCCCTTGTTGCAGCATGCTACCCAGCAATCACACAGTTCTCTGGAACAAAACATAAGGAGGGTTAAAAGATACAATAATGCTCCATCTCTACCTGTCAGACAGCCTTATTACATGTATGATGTTGGAAAATACATTTTCAGTGGCATATACAGTACAACCTCGATTATCCGAACATCAATTATCTGAACACCATTCTCAAGATCCTGTAAAAACAGCATTCGGCCACTCAGCATTCAGTTATCAGTTTAACGGCATTATGGTGTTTATAGCCAGATAACCGAGAAATGTTGGGACGACTGGCGCTGATACATTACTGCTTGTATACGATTGATCAGTTATCAGTTAAACAGTATTATGGCATGACTGTCGGTTAACTGAGAAATGTTCAGATAACCGGCACTCAAATTGCCACTTGTTTACGATCATATCGATTATCCGAACAATCAATTGTCCGAACAAAATACTCGCCGCCCGTCTCGTTAGGACCATCGAGGTCCTATATGCAGAGAGTGAGGTACGACACCGTTCAGGATGGGCAGAGAAAGCTGACAGGGATGTACACTGTGTAATTCTTATTCTCAAATTACTGCAAACAGGAGAGATCCGCGACAAAGGGATAAAATGATAAAGTCACAGAGAGAGAGAGAGAGAGAAAACAGAAAAATATAAGCAAGTCTCTGTAAAGGCTTACCACCCACCCAGCCCCTCTGTTTCAGTACTAGCCCAATCCTCACACAAGCCGAAAATCCACATCATGGTGGAATATACTAGCATCCCATAACGAAAAGGTTATTGAGCGCGGGTGAAGTGTTGGCATTGTGGAGCTGCCATAGGGTTATACAGCACAGAAACAGGCCCTTCGGCCCAACCCATCCTTGCCAACCAGTTTTCCAAAACTGAACTTGTCCCATTTGCCTATCCCTCTACACCTTTCCTTATTAATGTACCTGTTTAAATGCCTTTTAAATGCTGTAATTGTACCAGCCTCCACCACTTCCTCTGGCAACTCATTCCAGACACACACCACCCTCTGTGTGAAAACGTTGCCTCTCAGGACCCTTTTAAATCTTTCCCCTCTCACCTTAAACCTAGGCCATGTAGTTTTCGATTCCCCTACCCTGGGGCAAAGATCTTGGCTATTCACCCTATCCAGACCCTTCACGATTTTATATACCTCTAACGGGCTAATCTCGAACCTCCTGTACTCCAGGGTAAAAAAAGTGCCAGCCTTTCTAGCTTCTCTTTATAACTCAAACACTCCAGTCCCAATAACATCCTTTAAATCTTTTCTGCACCCTTTCCAGTTTAATAACCCCTGCGCATTTGTAGCTATTTAGAATCAGAGAATCCTGGCAGTGCAGGAAGAGGCTATTCAGCCCATCAGGTCTGCACCAACCCATCAAAGAGCATCACAGCCAGACCCAGGCCCCGACCTTATCCCAACAACTGCACTTATGCTTTGGTTAATCCACCCTAGCCTGCACATCCCTGAACACTATGGGACAATTTAGCATGGCCAATCCACCTTAACCTACACATCCCTGGACACTATGGAACAATTTAGCATGGCCAATCCACCCTAGCCCGCACATCTCTGGACACTATGGGCAATTTAGCATGGCCAATCCACCCTAACATGCACACCCTTGGACATTATGGGAAATTTAACATGGCCAATCCACCCTAACCTGCACATCTTTAGACTGTGGGAGGAGACCAGAGAACCCAGAGGAAACCCACACAGACACAGGAAGAACATGCAAACTCCACGCAGATAGTCGCCAGGGGCTGGAATCAAATCCAAAACCCGAGTGCTGCGAGGCAGCAATGCTAACCACTGAACCACCGTGCCACCCTATTTGCCTCAGACATGACGCGCAATGGGAAAATGCATTGTGGGCAGGGACCTAGAGGTTACAGAGGAAGGACCCCCTCTTTGCTTGGAGGAGGCTAAGGTAGCAGACTGTGCCAGTCCCTCACTCCCCCAGTGAACATGCGGAGGAATTATCTCCAGAAATCTCTCTGCCAGGTGAAGTGTCACTTCTCTCCCACCTCAAACTCTCCCTATCTCTGCGATGACACCCACCTCCCACCTCATCCTCTATCACTCTCAGTGTATCATGCAGTGTCCCTCATCTCATGCTCCATCCATGGTACTCAACACACCCTCACTCTCAGGGGGCTCTCTCAAGGACTGTACAGTTCATCGCTAACCACATTGACACCCATTCGCCAGAATGTTGAGAGTGAGTAAAAACGATGATGACGTGCAAGGTGCCACGTAACCCTGTTCAGACCTCACTAAACTGTCACGCAACATCCAGAGGAAGGGGAGGGGAGGGAATCCGATACCTGGTTTCATTGTATTCTTGCGATTGTTCGTCCTTTTCAAATCCGCGGTCACAACATGACAGCCACAATCCACGAAAAGTACTGTGAGCGAAAAAGATACAAACCATCATGAAACCAGCCTTCCTTCCATTGATCCCATGTACACTTCCCACTGCCTCGGGAAAACAGCCAACATCATCAAAGACCCCTCCCACACCGGACATACTCTCTTCCACCCTCTTCCATCAGGCAGGAGATACAAACATTTGAAAACACACACCAACGGATTTAAGAACCACTTCTTCCCCACTGTTACCAGCCTTTATAATAGTTGATCCCTCGTATATTAAGGTTGATCTTGCTCTACACCTAAGCTGTAGCACTATATTGTGCATTCTGTTCTATCCTTTGATGTATTTATATATGGTATATTTTGTCTGTTTAGCATGCAAAACAATACTTTTCACTGTCACACAGTGCATGTGACAATGATAAATCTAAATAAACAACTCTATAATTATATGACTCTCGAAAGAAAATTGCATATAACACGTTGTGTTGATCAGCCCCTTTGGCTATTTGAGGCTTTTTTTGTTTCTGAATTTGAGTGTTTCTGTGTTTAACATTTATTTTCCAGTTATAGACCAGGCCAGACCCCCCTCAAAACATGTCAAGAAAGTAGCACACTTTGCTAGTTGTTTTAAACAGGCGTATGGCGGATCTTCCAGAAGTGATGCAGTTGGTCAAACCACTTAGTTTGAAACAAAACGGAATTTATTTACGGGATTACCGAATGAAACACAAACAAAGGGGAACAGAATACAGACTAACAATCAATCTGACATCCCAGCTGATGATCCCAACTTAATGACGCTGTTCCAAATACTTGCAACATTTCCCATAAACACCTCTTGGCACAAAAGGTAAAATCAAACACGGGGTCTCACAGGAGAGATGTCAGAGAGAGATTACCAGCACGGACCTGCCTCTTTGGGTCCAGCAGCTACACAACACTACTGCTAAAATAAACCAAATCAAACCAGAGAAAAACTGAGCTGGGAGAACTGGCCACTGCACTTTGATTGGACAAGTGCTTTTTTCCCAAAAACCTAAAAACCTGTTGCCCGAGGCAGTATCTGTCAGCTATAATCAAACTGGCCCGAAAACCGTTCAACTTAGACTTTTCGGAGTCCATGTCTTTTACGACCTCTCTGAAAGAAAAAAACCAAGGACAGCATAACCTTGTTAAAGGAGCAACATCATCACACAACTTCAACTGCAGCCAAAGCTTCTCATACACTTCTGATGGGGTTATTCCTGATGGTTCTGGCATGACCTCTCATGAATGAAATGGTATTGAAGGTTCCGGTGACAATCACCTCTGTTCAGTGATACCCCATCTACCTGCACGAGGTCTCTGACTGAAAGCTATCTTGAATGTTTCAAACCTTATCTTTTCTTCCATTAAGGACTGTGGGACATGGATAGGGTGATTCACTAAGGTCTTTTTTCCAAGGATGCAGTAGATCAAAACTAGAGGACATAGGTATAAGGTGAGAAGGAAAAGATTTAAAAAGGCCTTGAAGGGCAACGTTTTAACACAGAAAGTGGTGCGTATTTGGAAGGAGCTGCCAGAGGAAGTGGTGGAGGTGGGTACAGTTACAATATTTAAACTTTGATGGGTACAGGAAAGGTTTAGAGAGGTATGGGCCAAATGCTGGCAGATGGAACTAGGTCAGATTGGGATGTCTGGTCGGCATGGATGAGTTATTCCAAAAGGTCTGTTTCTGTGCTGTCTGCCTCTATTCTTTAACAACTATGATCGAAAAAAAAAATTTTTATTTCTGCAAAATTAATCTCTGCAGAGAAAGTTAATTTTTTCTGCTTATATGTTTTGAGTTATTTAAAAGGGAACTTTAATATTTCCAACTGTATGTTAATCAGCTTTGCATCTTTAGGAGATAAGTTCAGTTTTCAAAATAAATGACTAATTTTGGTGTCTGTTGAAGAAGTCTAGTTGATGGCTCTTTCTGATTCTATTGAAACCATGTACATAATTGGTCACATCTAAAAAGCATTTTCATAAATGCTCTGATCTTTGGATTATTGAGACGAGAGGGACCCCACCCCCCTCAGTCAGTAGTAAGAGTTGCAAAATAAATGTTGATAAACTGGAACTAAAATTGTGACAAAAAGCCCACATTTCACTTAAGTATAATCAGTAAAGTTCAAGATTTTAGCTCAGATTAGTTACAGTGTGGAAAAAGGCCCTTCGGCCCAACAAGTCCACACCAACCCTCCGAAGCGCAACCCACCCAGACCCATTCTCCTACATTTATCCCTTCACCTAACACTTACGGGCAATTTAGCATGGCCAATTCACCTAACCTGCACATTTTTGGACTGTGGGAGGAAACCGGAGCACCCGAGGAAACCCACACAGACACGGGGAGAATGTGCAAACTCCACACAGTCAGTCGCCTGAGGCGGGAATTGAACCCGGGTCTCTGGTGCTGTGAGGCAGCAGTGCTAACCACAGTGCCACCGTGCTGCCCATTTAAAACCGTATATACTCAAGTAAAAGTCGATCTCATATTTTTGGGCAAAAATTCTGGAATTTTCCATGTATCTCATGTAAAAAGTCGATCCTAGCACTTCACAGATAATAGATCAACATTTATGATTTAGTCTTCTGGTCCGTTCCGCTCTGCTCCAGGTTTTCAAAATTACCATGTTTAATTTTTTTTTGTTTCTTTAATCACTGAGAGATCAAGTGGACTTCTACTAATTCCGCGGTATGAATTTTGACAGGCACGAATTTCGGCCCCTCAAAATTAGCATCCATGTAATAGTCAATCCCATAAATTTAGTCTTATAAAGTAGTCAAAAATGTCGACTATTACTCACATACAAATGGTAATAGTTGTTTGTCTTTTCGAATGTTTAATTTCAAACAAAATTAATAGATTTTGCCCAGATGAATTTCACAGGGAAAGTAATCAGTAATTTCACATCGGGGATCTTAACTTTCACTTCAAGCCCAATAACATTACCCTTGAACAACAGTACCCACTCATAAAGAGTCAGTGACCTGAAACTATAATTAGTGATGATGCTGACTCAACTTTTCCAATGCATCTTTTAAAAAAAAGTTATAGACACTCACCTGGTTTCAATACCATCTTTTACTCTGGTTTTGCAGCAAGACATCCATGTACCACAGCAATGCCTGCCGAACAAACACACATTTCAGCAAAGATACAAGTGTAGCTGGCTTTGCCAAGCAGTCACAACTATTAAACATGCCACTTGAAAAACGACAGTCATTTGAACTCAGCACACTAACACCCACAAAAATAATGTTTCAACCTGAGAAAATTCCGAAGGTGATGGGGAACATTCTGACCATGAGCTGGACAGATTTGTAAAGGATGTGCAATATGTTCAGTGTCACTCATGTCTAATTCATTCAGCCTCCTGAGTTACAGAGGTCCAGAGCACAGAAAAAAGACCCTTTGGCCCATCGAGTTTGCACCTGTCAAAAACAGCCACCGAACCTTTCTGCTCCTATTTTCCAACACTTGGCCAAATGCATGGCTTGCCTTGGCATCACAAGTGCACATCCAAATTCTTCTTCAATGTTATGGGGGTTTCTGCCTCTCCCACTCTTACAGGCAGTGAGTCCCACATTCCCACCACCCTCTGGGTGAGGAAGGTTTTCCTCACATTCATTTGAAACCTTGAGCTTCTTACCTTAAATCTATAGCTCCTGGTCACTCCAGGAGCACTTCAGAGAACATTTCCGGGACACCCTCACCAATCAACCCCATCGCCCCGTGGCCGAACACTTTAACTCCCCCTCCCCCTCTGCCGAGGACATGCAGGTCCTGGGCCTCCTCCACCACCACTCCCTTATCACCTGACGCCTGGAGGAAGAACATCTCATCTTCCACCTCAGGATCCTCCAACCCCAGGGCATCAATGTGGACTTCACCAGTTTCCTCATTTCCCCTCCCTCCCACCTTACCCCAGTTCCAACCTTCCAGCTCATCGCCATCCTCATGACCCATCCACCTGTTCACCTTCCTTCCTATCTATCTGCTCCATCCTTCCCTCTGACCTATCACCTATACCCCCATCTCCATCCACCTATTGCACTCTCAGCTACCTTCTCCCCAGCCCCACCTCCCTCCCATTTATCTCTCCACCCCTGAGGCTCCCAGCCTTATTCCTGATGAAGGGCTGTTGCCCGAAACGTCAACCTTCTTGCTCCTCGGATGCTGCTTGACCTGGTGTGCTTTTTCCAGCACCACCCTCTTGACACTAATCCCTCCATCAAGGAGAAAGGCTTCTTCCTATCTACCCTGTCTCTGGCCATCATAACCTCAACCATCTCAAGTGCATGTGTGACAGGAAAATGGATTAGTCCAGTGGAAAACTGAGGCACAATAGACCGCGTGTGTCATTCTCTTTCTTTCCTCCATTAGGACAGTAAGGAGAGCACAAATGGCCCGAGTACCTCTGGCTTTAGGGATACTCAGCACGGACTTCCATTCTTCATCATTGGTTGGTGATCCCTTGCTGTAAGTAACTCCTCAAGTACTGAAGCAATCCCAATGCAACAAGATCTAGATAATATCCGGACTCGGACTGACAAGTGGCAAGTAACATGCGTGCCACTCAAATGCCAGGTTATGACCATCTCCAATGAAAGACAATTTAACCTTTGCCCCTTGTCATCCAATGGTATTATCATCATTGAATTCCCCACTATTAACATCCTGAGGTTACCATTGACCAGAAACTGAACTGGACTCACCAGGTAAATATAATGACTGCAAGAGCAGGTTAGAGGTTTGGAATACAGTGGTGAGTAACCCATCTCCTGACACCCCAAAGCTTGTCTATTATCAAGGTTTGTGCGAAGATTTGTAGCTCGGGTGCTCGTTGTTGTGGTTCTGTTCGCCGAGCTGGAAGTTTTTGTTGCAAACATTTCGTCCCCTGGCTAGGAGACATCATCAGTGCTCTGGTGCCTCCTGCGAAGCGCTTCTTTGATGTTTCTTCCGGTATTTATAGTGGTCTGTCCTTGCCGCTTCTGGGTGTCAGTTTCAGCTGTCCGCTGTAGTGGTTGGTATATTGGGTCCAGGTCGATGTGTTTGTTGATGGAGTTTGTGGATGAATGCCATGCCTCTAGGAATTCCCTGGCTGTTCTCTGTCTGGCTTGCCCTATGATAGTAGTGTTTTCCCAGTCGAATTCATGTTGCTTGTTGTCTGAGTGTGTGGCTACTAGGGATAGCTGGTCGTGTCGTTTCGTGGCTAGTTGATGTTCATGTATGCGGATTGTTAGCTGTCTTCCTAGTAGCCACACACTCAGACAACAAGCAACATGAATTCGACTGGGAAAACACTACTATCATAGGGCAAGCCAGACAGAGAACAGCCAGGGAATTCCTAGAGGCATGGCATTCATCCACAAACTCCATCAACAAACACATCGACCTGGACCCAATAAACCAACAACGACAGCGGACAGCTGAAACTGACACCCGGAAGCGGCAAGGACAGACCACTATAAATACCGGAAGAAACATCAAAGAAGCGCTTCGCAGGAGGCACCAGAGCACTGATGATGTCTCCTAGCCAGGGGACGAAATGTTTGCAACAAAAACTTCCAGCTCGGCGAACAGAACCACAACAACGAGCACCCGAGCTACAAATCTTCGCACAAACCTTGATAATAGACAAGCTTTGGGGTGTCAGGAGATGGGTTACTCACCACTGTATTCCAAACCTCTAACCTGCTCTTGCAGTCATTATATTTACCTGGTGAGTCCAGTTCAGTTTCTGGTCAATGGTAACCTCAGGATGTTAATAGTGGGGAATTCAATGATGATAATACCATTGGATGACAAGGGGCAAAGGTTAAATTGTCTTTCATTGGAGATGGTCATAACCTGGCATTTGAGTGGCACGCATGTTACTTGCCACTTGTCAGTCCGAGTCCGGATATTATCTAGATCTTGTTGCATTGGGATTGCTTCAGTACTTGAGGAGTTACTTACAGCAAGGGATCACCAACCAATGATGAAGAATGGAAGTCCGTGCTGAGTATCCCTAAAGCCAGAGGTACTCGGGCCATTTGTGCTCTCCTTACTGTCCTAATGGAGGAAAGAAAGAGAATGACACACGCGGTCTATTGTGCCTCAGTTTTCCACTGGACTAATCCATTTTCCTGTCACACATGCACTTGAGATGGTTGAGGTTATGATGGCCAGAGACAGGGTAGATAGGAAGAAGCCTTTCTCCTTGATGGAGGGATTAGTGTCAAGAGGGTGGTGCTGGAAAAAGCACACCAGGTCAAGCAGCATCCGAGGAGCAAGAAGGTTGACGTTTCGGGCAACAGCCCTTCATCAGGAATGAGGCTGGGAGCCTCAGGGGTGGAGAGATAAATGGGAGGGAGGTGGGGCTGGGGAGAAGGTAGCTGAGAGTCCAATAGGTGGATGGAGATGGGGGTATAGGTGATAGGTCAGAGGGAAGGATGGAGCAGATAGATAGGAAGGAAGATGAACAGGTGGATGGGTCATGAGGATGGCGATGAGCTGGAAGGTTGGAACTGGGGTAAGGTGGGAGGGAGGGGAAATGTGGAAACTGGTGAAGTCCACATTGATGCCCTGGGGTTGGAGGATCCTGAGGTGGAAGATGAGATGTTCTTCCTCCAGGCGTCAGGTGATAAGGGAGTGGTGGTGGAGGAGGCCCAGGACCTGCATGTCCTCGGCAGAGGGGGAGGGGGAGTTAAAGTGTTTGGCCATGGGGCGATGGGGTTGATTGGTGAGGGTGTCCCGGAAATGTTCTCTGAAGTGCTCCTGGAGTGACCAGGAGCTATAGATTTAAGGTAAGAAGCACAAGGTTTCAAATGAATGTGAGGAAAACCTTCCTCACCCAGAGGGTGGTGGGAATGTGGGACTCACTGCCTGTAAGAGTGGGAGAGGCAGAAACCCCCATAACATTGAAGAAGAATTTGGATGTGCACTTGTGATGCCAAGGCAAGCCATGCATTTGGCCAAGTGTTGGAAAATAGGAGCAGAAAGGTTCGGTGGCTGTTTTTGACAGGTGCAAACTCGATGGGCCAAAGGGTCTTTTTTCTGTGCTCTAGACCTCTGTAACTCAGGAGGCTGAATGAATTAGACATGAGTGACACTGAACATATTGCACATCCTTTACAAATCTGTCCAGCTCATGGTCAGAATGTTCCCCATCACCTTCGGAATTTTCTCAGGTTGAAACATTATTTTTGTGGGTGTTAGTGTGCTGAGTTCAAATGACTGTTGTTTTTCAAGTGGCATGTTTAATAGTTGTGACTGCTTGGCAAAGCCAGCTACACTTGTATCTTTGCTGAAATGTGTGTTTGTTCGGCAGGCATTGCTGTGGTACATGGATGTCTTGCTGCAAAACCAGATTAAAAGATGGTATTGAAACCAGGTGAGTGTCTATAACTTTTTTTTAAAAGATGCATTGGAAAAGTTGAGTCAGCATCATCACTAATTATAGTTTCAGGTCACTGACTCTTTATGAGTGGGTACTGTTGTTCAAGGGTAATGTTATTGGGCTTGAAATGAAAGTTAAGATCCCCTATACGAAATTACTGATTACTTTCCCTGTGAAATTCATCTGGGCAAAATCTATTAATTTTGTTTGAAATTAAACGTTCGAAAAGATAAACAACTATTACCATTTGTATGTGAGTAATAGTCCCAATTTTTGACTACTTTATAAGACTAAATTTATGGGATTGACTATTACATGGATGCTAATTTTGAGGGGCCGAAATTCATGCCCGTCAAAATTCATACCGCGGAATTAGTAGAAGTCCACTTGATCTCTCAGTGATTAAAGAAACAAAAAAAATTAAACATGGTAATTTTGAAAATCTGGAGCAGAGCGGAACGGACCAGAAGACTAAATCATAAATGTTGATCTATTATCTGTGAAGAGCTAGGATCAACGTTTTACATGAGATACCTGGAAAATTCCAGAATTTTTGCCCAACAATATGAGATCGACTTTTACTTGAGTATATATGGTTTTAAATGGGCGGCACGGTGGCACAGTGGTTAGCACTGCTGCCTCACAGCACCAGAGACCCGGGTTCAATTCCTGCTTCAGGCGACTGACTGTGTGGAGTTTGCACATTCTCCCCGTGTCTGGGTGGGTTTCCTCCCACAGTCCAAAAATGTGCAGGTTAGGTGAATTGGCCATGCGAGATTGCCCGTAGTGTTAGGTGAAGGGATAAATGTAGGAGAATGAGTCTGGGTGTGTTGCGCTTCGGAGGGTTGGTGTGGACTTGTTGGGCCGAAGGGCCTGTTTCCACACTGTAACTAATCTGAGCTAAAATCTTGAACTTTACTGATTATACTTAAGTGAAATGTGGGCTTTTCGTCACAATTTTTACTTCCAGTTTTTCTGATTTGATTCATATTTTAGTTCCAGTTTATCAACATTTCTTTTGCAACTCTTACTGCTGACTGAGGGGGGGAGGTCCCTCTCGTCTCAATAATCCAGTGATCAGAGCATTTATGAAAATGCTTTTTAGATGTGACCAATTATGTACATGGTTTCAATAGAATCAGAAAGAGCCATCAACTAGACTTCTTCAACAGATACCAAAATTAGTCATTTATTTTGAAAACTGAACTTATCTGGTAAAGATGCAAAGCTGATTAACATACAGTTGGAAATATTAAAGTACCCTTTTAAATAACTCAAAACATATAAGCAGAAAAAATTAACTTTCTCTGCAGAGATTAATTTTGCAGAAATAAAAATCATTTTTTTTCGATAATAGTTGTTAAAGAATAAAGGCAGACAGCACAGAAGCAGACCTTTTGGAATAACTCGTCCATGCTGACCAGACATCCCAATCTGACCTAGTTCCATCTGCCAGCATTTAGCCCATACCTCTCTAAACCTTTCCTGTACCCATCAAAGTTTAAATAGTGCAACTGTACCCACCTCCACCACTTCCTCTGGCAGCTCCTTCCAAATACGCACCATTTTCTGTGTTAAAACGTTGCCCTTCAAGGCCTTTTTAAATCTTTTCCTTCTCACCTTAAACCTATGTCCTCTAGTTTTGATCTACTGCACCCTCGGAAAAAAGACTTTAATGATTCACCCTATCCATGTCCCACAGTCCTTAATGGAAGAAAAGATAAGGTTTGAAACATTCAAGATAGCTTTCAGTCAGAGACCTCGTGCAGGTAGATGGGGTATCACTGAACAGAGGTGATTGTCACCGGAACCTTCAATACCATTTCATTCATGAGAGGTCATGCCAGAACCATCAGGAATAACCTCATCAGAAGTGTATGAGAAGCTTTGGCTGCAGTTGAAGTTGTGTGATGATGTTGCTCCTTTAACAAGGTTATGCTGTCCTTGGCTTTTTTTCTTTCAGAGAGGTCGTAAAAGACATGGACTCCGAAAAGTCTAAGTTGAAGGGTTTTCGGGCCAGTTTGATTATAGCTGACAGATACTGCCTCGGGCAACAGATTTTTAAGTTTTTGGGAAAAAAGCACTTGTCCAATCAAAGTGCAGTGGCCAGTTCTCCCAGCTCAGTTTTTCTCTGGTTTGATTTGGTTTATTTTAGCAGTAGTGTTGTGTAGCTGCTGGACCCAAAGAGGCAGGTCCGTGCTGGTAATCTCTCTCTGACATCTCTCCTGTAAGATCCCGTGTTTGATTTTACCTTTTGTGCTAAGGGGTGTTTATGGGGATTGTTGCAAGTATTTGGAACAGCGTCATTAAGTTGGGATCATCAGCTGGGATGTCAGATAGATTGTTAGTCTGTATTCTGTTCTCCTTTGTTTGTGTTTCATTCGGTAATCCCATAAATAAATTCCGTTTTGTTTCAAACTAAGTGGTTTGACCAACTGCATCACTTCTGGAATATCCGCCATACACCTGATTAAAACAACTAGCAAAGTGTGCTACTTTCTTGACATGTTTTGAGGGGGGTCTGGCCTGGTCTATAATTGGAAAATAAATGTTAAACACAGAAACACTCAAATTTAGAAACAAAAAAGCCTCACATAGCCAAAGGGGCTGATCAACACAACGTGTTATATACAATTTTCTTTCGAGAGTCATATAATTATAGAGTTGTATGTTTAGATTTATCATTGTCACATGCACTGTGTGACAGTGAAAAGTATTGTTTTGCATGCTAAACAGACAAAATATACCATATATAAGTACATCAAAGGATAGAACAGAATGCACAATATAGTGCTACAGCTTAGGTGTAGAGCAAGATCAACCTTAATATACGAGAGATCAACTATTATAAAGGCTGGTAACAGTGGGGAAGAAGTGGTTCTTAAATCCGTTGGTGTGTGTTTTCAAATGTTTGTATCTCCTGCCTAATGGAAGAGGGTGGAAGAGAGTATGTCCGGTGTGGGAGGGGTCTTTGATGATGTTGGCTGTTTTCCCGAGGCAGTGGGAAGTGTACATGGGGTCAATGGAAGGAAGGCTGGTTTCATGATGGTTTGTATCTTTTTCGCTCACAGTACTTTTCGTGGATTGTGGCTGTCATGTTGTGACCGCGGATTTGAAAAGGACGAACAATCGCAAGAATACAATGAAACCAGGTATCGGATTCCCTCCCCTCCCCTTCCTCTGGATGTTGCGTGACAGTTCAGCGAGGTCTGAACAGGGTTACGTGGCACCTTGCACGTCATCATCGTTTTTACTCACTCTCAACATTCTGGCGAATGGGTGTCAATGTGGTTAGCGATGAACTGTACAGTCCTTGAGAGAGCCCCCTGAGAGTGAGGGTGTGCTGAGTACCATGGATGGAGCATGAGATGAGGGACACTGCGTGATACACTGAGAGTGATAGAGGATGAGGTGGGAGGTGGGTGTCATCGCAGAGATAGGGAGAGTTTGAGGTGGGAGAGAAGTGACACTTCACCTGGCAGAGAGATTTCTGGAGATAATTCCTCCGCATGTTCACTGGGGGAGTGAGGGACTGGCACAGTCTGCTACCTTAGCCTCCTCCGAGCAAAGAGGGGGTCCTTCCTCTATAACCTCTAGGTCCCTGCCCACAATGCATTTTCCCATTGCGCGTCATGTCTGAGGCAAATAGGGTGGCACGGTGGCTCAGTGGTTAGCACTGCTGCCTCACAGCACTCGGGTTTTGGATTTGATTCCAGCCCTGACGACTATCTGCGTGGAGTTTGCATGTTCTTCCTGTGTCTGTGTGGGTTTCCTCTGGGTTCTCTGGTCTCTCCCACAGTCTAAAGATGTGCAGGTTAGGGTGGATTGGCCATGCTAAATTTCCCATAATGTCCAAGGGTGTGCATGTTAGGGTGGATTGGCCATGCTAAATTGCCCATAGTGTCCAGAGATGTGCAGGTTAGGGTGGATTGGCCATGCTAAATTGTTCCATAGTGCCCAGGGATGTGCGGGCTAGGGTGGATTGGCCATACTAAATTGTCCCATAGTGTCCAGGAATGTGCAGGTTAGGTTTGGATTGACCCTGCTAAATTATCCCATAGTGTCCAGGGATGTGTAGGTTAGGGTGGATTGGCCATGCTAAATTGTCCCATAGTGTTCAGGGATGTGCAGGCTAGGGTGGATTAACCAGAGTATAAGTGCAGTTGTTGGGATAAGGTCGGGGCCTGGGTCTGGCTGTGATGCTCTTTGATGGGTTGGTGCAGACCTGATGGGCTGAATAGCCTCTTCCTGCACTGCCAGGATTCTCTGATTCCAAATAGCTACAAATGCGCAGGGGTTATTAAACTGGAAAGGGTGCAGAAAAGATTTAAAGGATGTTATTGGGACTGGAGTGTTTGAGTTATAAAGAGAAGCTAGAAAGGCTGGTACTTTTTTTTCCCTGGAGTACAGGAGGTTCGAGATTAGCCCGATAGAGGTATATAAAATCGTGAAGGGTCTGGATAGGGTGAACAGCCAAGATCTTTGCCCCAGAGTAGGGGAATCGAAAACTACGTGGCCTAAGTTTAAGGTGAGAGGGGAAAGATTTAAAAGGGTCCAGAGAGGCAACGTTTTCACACAGAGGGTGGTGTGTGTCTGGAATGAGTTGCCAGAGGAAGTGGTGGAGGCTGGTACAATTACAGCATTTAAAAAGCATTTAAACAGGTACATTAATAAGGAAAGGTGTAGAGGGATAGGCAAATGGGACAAGTTCAGCTTCGGAAAACTGGTTGGCAAGGATGGGTTGGGTCGAAGGGCCTGTTTCTGTGCTGTATGACTCTATAGCAGCTCCACAATGCCAACACTTCACCCGCGCTCAATAACCTTTTCGTTATGGGATGCTAGTATACTCCACCATGATGTGGATTTTCGGCTTGTGTGAGGATTGGGCTAGTACTGAAACAGAGGGGCTGGGTGGGTGGTAAGCCTTTACAGAGACTTGCTTATATTTTTCTGTTTCTCTCTCTCTCTCTGTCTCTGTGACTTTATCATTTTATCCCTTTGTCTCGGATCTCTCCTGTTTGCAGTAATTTGAGAATAAGAATTACACAGTGCACATCCCTGTCAGCTTTCTCTGCCCATCCTGAACGATGTCGTACTTCACTCTCTGCATATAGGACCTCGATGATCCTAACGAGACGAGCAGCGAGTATTTTGTTCGGACAATTGATTGTTCGGATAATCGATATGATTGTAAACAAGTGGCAATTTGAGTGCCGGTTATCTGAACATTTCTCAGTTAACCGACAGTCATGCCATAATACTGTTTAACTGATAACTGATCAATCGTATACAAGCAGTAATGTATCAGCGCCAGTCATCCCAACACTTCTCGGTTATCTGGCTATAAGCACCATAATGCCGTTAAACTGATAACTAAATGCTGAGTGGCCGAATGCTGTTTTTACAGGATCTTGAGAATGGTGTTCGGATAATTGATGTTCGGATAATTGAGGTTGTACTGTATATGCCACTGAAAATGTATTTTCCAACATCATACATGTAATAAGGCTGTCTGACAGGTAGAGATGGAGCATTATTGTATCTTTTAACCCTCCTTATGTTTTGTTCCAGAGAACTGTGTGATTGCTGGGTAGCATGCTGCAACAAGGGGCAAGAGGAATCCAGAGATGGATATGTTAACCCCATAACTTGGTGAGAGGCTTAAGCCTTTGGACAATTACAAACCACCTGATTAAATCAGCAAAAGTGGCAGAATTTTAATGATCAGATTTTACATTGAGTGCATTCGATCAGTTTATCATCGTACAAAAGTCACGTGACAAACTTACAGTCATGGAGTCATACAACATGGAAACAGACCGTTCGGTCCATCTCGTCCGTGCTGACTATAATCCCAAACTAAACGCGTCTCACCTGCCTGGGCTTATCCCTAAAAACATTTCTTATTCATGCACATATCTAAATGTCTTTTCATTGTTGTAACTGTACCTGCATCCACCACTTCCTCTAGAAATTCATTCCACACATGAAACACTCTCTGTGTCAACTAATTAGCCTTCACATCCTTCTCAAACCTTTCTCCTTTCTCCTGAGAAATATGCCCCCACCTGA
Source organism: Hemiscyllium ocellatum (assembly GCF_020745735.1). Lineage (NCBI taxonomy): Eukaryota > Metazoa > Chordata > Chondrichthyes > Orectolobiformes > Hemiscylliidae > Hemiscyllium > Hemiscyllium ocellatum. The sequence continues at coordinate 25,642,171 of NC_083438.1, forward strand.
GGGAAAATACGCCTACTGTTCACTTTATCGATGCCCCTCATGATTTTGTAATTCTCTAAGGTCATCCCTCAAGCTCCTCCGCACCAGTGAGAAAAGTCCCAGCCTATCCAGCCTCTGCTTATAACTCGAACCCTCTATTCTCAGTAACATCCTGGTAAATCTTTTCTGAGCCCTCTCCATCCTTCCTATGACAGGGGAGACCAGAACTGGACATAGTATTCCAGAACAGGCCTCACAACATCCTGCACAACCTCAACATTAACGTCCCAACTCCTAGACTCAAAGGTCTGAGCAATGAAATGTGATTTGGGGCATGTCAGTCTCGTGATTGGGACATGGTCAGCCAGGTGGACCTCCGAGAATAGGAGTTCACTGATTGTGGCAGTTAACCCGGTCCAGTCAGGGAACCCTGGCTGACAGATATAAACAGGAGTGTCAGGGGCTCTGCTCACCCTCAGAGCCGGCTCTGTGCTTGCTGGGTCACAGAGTCATAGAGATGTACAGCATGGAAACAGACCCTTCAGTCCAACCCGTCCATGCTGACCAGATATCCCAACCCAATCTAGTCCCACCTGCCAGCGCCCGGCCCATATCCCTGCAAACCCTTCCTATTCATATACCCATCCAAATGCCTCTTAAACATTGCAATTGTACCAGCCTCCACCACTTCCTCTAGCATTCCATACACGTACCACTCTCCTGGTGAAAAAGTGGCCCCTTAGGACTCTTTTATATCTTTCCCCTCTCACCCTAAACCTATACCCAAAGGGGACTTGATGACAGGGTAGCAGCCTTTGTGGAATTATTTCAGACCGCATGATAAACTTTGTATTAAACAACTTCAGATATAGCTGGGGACCTGCAGGCAGAACTGTTGCTCCATTTTAATGCATTTTTGAAACCATTTATATGTCAGATCATTTACCTCTGTCTGTCTGTTTTAGGAGATCATTCTTGTAACTCAGTCCAAGTGTGGTACTGGAAAAGCACAGTTGGTCAGGCCATAACCGAGGAGCAGGAGAGCCGACGTTTCGAGCACAAACCTTTCATCAGGAATCCCGATCATCCCTGACCAAGGACTTATGCCTGAAACGTCGACTCTCCTGCTCCTTGGATGCTGCCTGACCGGCTGCGCTTTTCCAGCACCACACTTTTGGACTCTGATCTCCAGCAGCTGCAGTCCTCGCTTTCTCCCATGTTTGTGCTTTGGTCACAAATTATCGTCTGACTCTCTCTGTCCCCAAGAATGAAACCTTTTGTGTTCTCTGAGCCCCGAGTCACATTAAAATAGCATTAATCCCATACAGCCACAGATTGAAAATATACGGTTTGCACTTGGGGCAGCACAGTGGCTCAGTGGTTAGCATTGCTGCCTCACAGCACCAGGGTTCCAGGTTCGATTCCAGCCTCATGTCTGTGTGGAGTTTGCACGTTCTCCCCGTGTCTGTGTGGGTTACCTCCAGATGATCCGGTTTCCTCCCACAGTCCAAAGATGTGCAGGCCAGGTGAATTGGCCATGCTAAATTGCCCATAGCGTTTGGTGCATTAGTAAGAGGGAAATGGGTCTGGGTGGGTTACCCTTCAGAGGGTCGGTATGGACTGGTCGGGCCGAAGGGCCTGTTTCCGCACTGTAGGGAATCTAGAAAACCCCCTGAATTATTTTCATTTTGTCTAGCACCACAGGGCAGCAGCAGGCAAGGCATTTCAGGTGGACGTCAACAGGCAGCGGTAAGTCCCAAGACGCGATCATCATGTAACTGTAGTGAGCACCTGAAATAGAAGCAGAAAGTACTGGAGAAACTCAGCAGGTCTGGCAGCTTCTGCGGAGAGAGAAACAAGGTTCGAGTTTGATAAGACCTTTTTGGACTCACAATGTTCATTTTGTCTTTCCCCCTCTGCACAGATGTTTCCAGACCTGCTGCAAGTATCTCCAGTGCTTTCTGGGTTTTATTTCACATCTCCAGCGTCAGCACCTATGTGCTTCAGTTGCATTGAGCAGCTGGTGTAATGGACACAAACACGGGGTTATGTTGGAGAAACTCAGCATTCATCGAGAGAGAAACAGAGTTAGCGTTTCGAGTCTGGTCTGACTCTTCTTCAGAACTCTAAGGCCATTTCTGGTCGCCCTGCGATAGGAAGGTTGCCATTAAACTGGAAAGGGCACAAAAAGGATTTACAACCATGTAACTGAGACTAGAGTGTTTGAGTTATAAGGAAAGGCTGGTTAGGCTGGGACATTTTTCTGTAGGCTGTAGGAAGCTGAGGGGTGAACTTATAGAAGTTTATAACGTCATAGTGGCTCAGTGTGTAGCACAGCTGCCTCACAGTGCCAGGGACGTGGGTTCTATGCCAGCCTCAGGTGTCTGTGTGGAGTTTGCACATTCTCCCAGTGTCTGTGTGAGTTCCCTCTGGGTCTGCTCCGGTTTCCTCCCACAGTCCAAAGATGTGCAGGTTATGTGAATTGTCTGCTAAGTTGCCCCACAGTGTTCAGGGCTGTGTAGGTGAGGTGCATTAGTCAGAGGTAAATGTAGAGTAATAGGGTAGGGGAATGAGTCTGGGTGGGTTATTCTTCAGAGGGTTGGCGTGGACTTGTTGGGCCAAATGGCCTGTTTCCACAGTGTAGGGATTCTATGATAGATAAGGTGAATAGCAAAGGTCTTGTCCCCAGGTTAGGAGAGGAGAAAGATTTAAAATGGACCTGAGGGGCAACCTTTTCACACACACTGAGCGATGTGCATATGGAACAAAGTGCCAGAGGAAGTGGTGGAAGTGAGTACAACATTTAAAAGACATTTGGATAGGGATATGGATAGAAAAGGGTTAGAGGCACATGGGTCAAATGTGGGCAAATGGGACGAGTTCAGTTTGGGAAATCTGGAGGGCATGAACTTGTTCTATTTCCGTGCTGTACAACTCTAACCACTCCAGAACCGAGTTCTGAAGGAGAGTCATGTTGGGTTCAAAACATTAACTCTGCTTTTTCTCTCTCTGCGGATGCTACCAGACCTGTTGAGTTTCTCCTGCATTCTCTGTCTTCGTTTCAGACATCTAGCATCTGCAGTATTTTGATGCACTTGATGGTTTATTAGAGTCAAGGTTTATTTATTTCCCCTAACGATGGGTGAAAGTGTCGTGAAGGTTCCGCCAGTGGGTCTGCTGTCCCCATTGTCGAGACAATTTAATGTTGTATTAATGTGGGTCATGAAAGATTCGTGTCCAGGGAAGTGAATCTTAGCTTCCAGCCTGGAGCCATTGATCAGCACCAGCCCCTGCACCAGCACCAGTACCTGCACCTGTACCTGCACCTGCACCTGCACCAGCACCTGCACCTGCACCTGCACCTGCACCTGCACCTGCACCTGCACCTGCACCTGCACCTGCACCTGTACCTGCACCTGCACCTGTACCTGCACCTGCACCTGCACCTGCACCTGCACCTGTACCTGCACCTGCACCTGCACCTGCACCAGCACCTGCACCTGCACCTGCACCTGCACCTGCACCTGTACCTGCACCTGCACCTGTACCTGCACCTGCACCAGCACCTGCACCTGCACCTGTACCTGCACCAGCACCTGCACCTGTACCTGCACCTGCACCTGCACCTGTACCTGCACCTGCACCAGCACCTGCACCTGTACCTGCACCTGTACCTGCATCTGCACCAGCACCTGCACCTGCACCTGTACCTGCACCTGCACCAGCACCTGCACCTGTACCTGCACCTGTACCTGCACCAGCACCTGCACCTGTACCTGCATCTGCACCAGCACCTGCACCTGCACCTGTACCTGCACCTGTACCTGCACCTGCACCAGCACCTGCACCCACACCTGCACCTGCACCAGGACCTGCACCAACACCTGCACCTGCATCTGCACCAGCACCTGCACCCACACCAGGACCTGCACCTGCACCTGCACCTGCACCAACACCTGCACCTGCACCTGCACCTGCACCAGCACATGCACCTGCACCTGCACCAGCACCTACACCTGCACCTGCACCTGCACCAACACCTGCACCTGCACCAGCACCTGCACCTGCACCTGCACCAGCACCTGCACCTGCACCTGCACCAGCACCTGCTCCTGCACCTGCACCTGCTCCTGCACCTGCACCTGCACCTGTACCTGCACCTGCACCTGCACCTGCACCTGCACCAGCACCTGCACCTGCACCTGCACCTGCACCTGCACTGTTCTATTGTCTAGTCCAGGCTAATGCTGATGGAGCCAGAGGCTGATGCTCCTTCGTCCACAGTGTTAACGAAGAACCACTGTTCAGTCTGACTGGGCATGATGCATTTGGCTTATTCATTGAGAGGCTCAAGAGGAGAAGGGAGAGTGACAAAACACTTTTCCCTCATCAGAATTCTATCAACACCAATAACACGAGATCAACCTCAGTGACCGTTATACCAAAGTTAATACACTATTAACATTGCGGACGAACTGAACTGCAGTGGGCATATGATGGATATTGAGCATGATGTGCGCTCGAATTATTGAACATATCTCCCCCATATTGACAAGATTGTTTTTTTTTGTTCATTCACTGGATGAGGGCACCATTGGCTAGCCCGGCATTTATTGAGCATCAATAATTACTCCAGAGGGCAGTCAAGAGTCAATCACATTGCTGTGGGTCTGGAGTCACATGGAGTCCAGACCAGGTAAGGATGGCAGTTCCATTTCCTCAAAGGCCTTAGTGAACCAGATGGGTTTTCCCTAACGATGGATTTGAGGTCATTGTTAGACACTTAATTCCAGATTTTTATTGAATTCAATTGAAAAAATTCAAATTCCACCATCTGCTGGGGAAGGATTTGAACCTGGGTCACCCCAACATTGCCTGGGTCTCTGGATTAATACCACTAGGCCATAACCCCCCCTGTTGTCCAGCAGCTCCACCAAATTACACATGGGGTTAATGAAATGAGAATGTAGATGTTGTCATACAGAAAAAATATGTGTTTCACAGGGAGTAGGTGGCATTTTTGTGTTTGCATACGTAGATGTTGGTTTATTTTAATCTCCGCTTGTGAATGATGGCAAGATGACAAGGCATTGGTAATCTGGGGTGGACACGGAAATGGAGTTGAGGTCAGAGACATGAGCATTTCAAATGGCAGGAACCGTCTTGAGGGCCGAATGGCCTACTACTCCTACCTCAATATGATCCTATGATTCCCCAATGGCTGCTGAAGTTTCTTTTTCAGCCCCAATCAATGAACAGGGATAAGGACGCGAGGGTAGCAACATTTGGATAATGAAATAAATGGAAACTGAAGGGAAGTTGACCAATTGTTTTCAGCTGAAAGTTAAATTGCTTTCCTTTTTGTGCACAGATGCTGCTGTGGAACAGCCTGGACAAAGCAAAACTTGTGAGAAAAATCCAGGAACAAAATGCAAGTACAGTTTTCCGTATATTTATACATAGATTGGCAAACTTATATTTTGAAGTGAACTGATGCAGTCATACAACACGGAAACACACCCTTCGGTCAACCAGCCCGTAACAACCTTAATCCCAAACTAAACTAGTCCCACCTTGGCACATATCCCTCCAAACGTTCCTTATTCATTAACTTATCTCAATGTCTTATAAACATTGTAACTGTACCCACATCCACCACTTCCTCTGGAGTTTCAGTGCCCACACAAATAACCCTCTGTGTATAAAAGTTATCCCACATGTCCTTTTTAAATCTTTCTCCTCTCACCTTAGAAATGTGCCCCCTCATCGTGAAGTTCCCCCACCCTAGCAGCTGTACATGTTTTTGGAGCTTGGGTTGGGCTTCGTTGGAAAACGTAAGCCAGCTCAGGACTGGAATGTCAACTTGAAGACAAGGTGATTTCGTTGAAATGGCAGGCAACTGCAAAGCTGGGGTCTGGGGGATCTGTACAAGTCCATCAGGTTACACCTGAGACTGAGGTTAGGACCAACCCATCCTTGCAATGGGGTTTGCTAATGCTGTTGGTGGATAGTGCAGTAGAGGGGCCATGGATGTATGGAAGCTGTAGCCTGTAAGGGTAGCACATGCTGAAGCCATCATAACATTTAAGAAGTCCTTCGTCCTTGAATCACCGTCATGTACAAAGCGATGAGCTGGATAATGGGACTGGAGTAGGTCAGTGCTTGACTTGTATGGGTGCACAGGCAGAAAGGTCTCTTTTTATACTTTGAAGCCTTATGTCTATATGGCTGTAATAATTGGAATTCCTGAAACATTCCTTGGAACGCTGTTTTCTAATGGGACTTCCGTGTGCTTTAGATATTTCCCTTTGTATCTTCAGCGTAATCTCCTTTATTTCCTGCAGCACCATCAAAGGCATTTCCCGTATATGCTGCAGTGAATAAGAAGAAACACAGGGGAAACGGTATGTATGGTCTTGGTTATTCCTACCCAAGTGCATGCGTTCCCATGTGACTGGGTGGCATGGTGGCTCAGTGGTTAGCACTGCTGCCTTACAGTGCCAGGGACCTGGGGTTCGATTCCACTCTCAGGTGACTGTCTGTGTAGAGTTTGCACGTTCTTTCCCGTGTCTGCGTGGGTTTCCTCCCAAAGATGTAGAAGTTAACCCACCCAAACCATTACTCTTAATTTATCCCTGACTAATGCACCTAACCGCACACCCCTGAACACTATGGCCAATTCACTCTGACCTGCATGTCTTTAAATGTGGGAGGGAACTTGAGCACCCAGAGGAAACCCACACAGACAGTTGCCCGAGGCTGGAATTAAACCTGGCTCCCTGGCACTGTGAGGTAGCAGTACTAAACATTGAGGTAAAAACAATGACTGCAGATACTGGAAACCAGATTCTGGATTAGTGGTGCTGGAAAAGCACAGCAGTTCAGGCAGCATCCAAGGTGCAGCGAAATCGACATTTCGGGCAAAAGCCCTTCATCAGGAATAAAGGCAGTGAGCCTGAAGCGTGGAGAGATAAGCTAGAGGAGGGTGGGGGTGGGGAGAGAGTAGCATAGAGTACAATGGGTGAGTGGGGGAGGGGATGAAGGTAGGTCAGGGAGGAGAGGGTGGCATCCACTAATATCATTTATTGTATCCGTTGCTCCCGATGCAGTCTCCTCTACATTGGGGAGACTGGATGCCACCTAGCAGAGCACTTTAGGGAACATCTCTGGGACACCCGCACCAATCAACCACACCGCCCCTTGGCCCAACATTTCAACTCCCCCTCCCACTCTGCCGAGGACATGGAGGTCCTGGGCCTCCTTCTCCGCCGCTCCCTCACCACCAGGCGCCTGGAGGAAGAACGCCTCATCTTCTGCCTCGGAACACTTCAACCCCAGGGCATCAATGTGGACTTCAACAGTTTCCTCATTTTCCCTTCCCCCACCTCACCCTAGTTCCAAACTTCCAGCTCAGCACTGTCCCCATGTCTTGTCCGGACTTGTCCTACCTGCCTGTCTCCTTTTCCACCTATCCACTCCACCCTCTCCTCCCTGACCTATCACCTTCATCCCCTCCCCCACTCACCCATTGTACTCTATGCTACTCTCTCCCCACCCCCACCCTCCTCTAGCTTATCTCTCCACGCTTCAGGCTCACTGCCTTTATTCCTGATGAAGGGCTTTTGCCCGGAATGTTGATTTCGCTGCTCCTTGGGTGCTGCCTGAACTGCTGTGCTCTTCCAGCACCACTAATCCAATACTAATCATTGCGATACCGTGGTATGTTAGCCTCCATACTGATAGGATTGGTGTACGGGAGCAGGGAGGTCTTGCAGCAATTGTACAGGAACCTTGGTGAGACCACATGTGCAGTTTGAGTCTCCCTATCTGAGGAAGGATGTTCTACCGATAGAGGGAGTGTAGTGACTGATTCTTGGACAGAAATACCCACAGCTCTCTGCAACAAGGAGTTCCAAAGATTCACAACCCTCTGAGAGAAGACGTTCCTCCTCATCGCAGACTTAAACTTGCGTCCATTTATTCTGGGACTGTGCCTTCTGGTCCCAGACTCTCTCGTGGTGGGAAATAGTGCTGACCCTGGAAAAGCCCCTTAAGAATCCTATGTATGTTTCAGTGAGATCACCTCTCATTCTTCCCAATTCCAGTGAGTAGAGCTCTCATCTCTTTAATCTTTGCTGACAAGATCCGACTGATCAAGAATCTAGTTAATCTATAGGGAAGGAAACTGTCATCCTTACCTGGTCTGGGCCACTTGTGACTCCAGACCCACAGTAATATGGTTGACTCTTAACTGTCCTAGGTAATCACAAGCCAGTCTCTCCATACCTGGGATCATCCGAGTGAACTCAGTGAGGTAGCTCAGTGTTCAGCAGGAATGGGGTAAGTGTAATGCATGAATTTCAGTCTTGTATCAATGGGTTGATTTCATGTTGCCTGTTTACCACAGTGTGATAGGGGGGTGGTGTAACAGCGTCTGTGGGATATTGAATTGAGTTGCCGGATCTTTGACGATAGTCCAAGTAATATTAATCCATTTGCTTTTCAGCTGAGTGAACCTCCCTATCATTATATCGACCTGCAACATCCAGACACTGGCTCCAAAACCAATGATGTAATTCCCATCAAGCATTCACCCCAATATATTTCTCTGAAATTCTAACCACCGGGATGTGTTCACCAGTCCCTGTTTGTGTATTATCTCTGTTGCACCTCTCTCTTTGAAATTTGCATGATACTCCAGGACCATTTCTGATCCGTGGATGTCGTCAGAATTCCTTCACCTGCCTCTGCCACATTCTTTCCCGAGCCATGAATACCCGCGCCCTCACTCTCTCCTACTTATGGAGTGTGGAAGCCAGCCATTCGGCCCATCCAGTCCACACTGACCCTCTGAAGAGTATCCCATTCAGACCCACTCCGCTACATTTCCGGTGGCTAATCCATCTAATCTACACATCCCTGGATACCATTGGTAGTTTAGCATGGCCAATCCACCAGACCAGCATGTGTTTGGACCGTGAGAGGAAACCAGACCACTCAGAGGAAACCCACACAACAGAGGAAGACTCCTGCACACAGTCCACATTTGTTGGCTTCTTTAAAAAGAAACCACAGATGTTGCTGGAGAAACTCAGTGAGTCAGGCAGCAACGGTCAGGAGAAAACAGAATTTTGAGTCCAGTGGCTCCTCACTGTCTCCGGACTCCTTTCCCGACCTCTCATGCAATGCTTTGGCACACACTCCTTAAGGCTTGTCAATCGATCCCAATTCATGGAAGGTCCCTGACAAAATGGGTTTCTGTCTGAGTTTTAAAATAAAACCCACATGACCCACATGAGGGTTACCTCAGATTACAGCAGGATCTTGACCGGATGGGCCAATGGGCTGAGAAGTGGCAGATGGAGTTTAATTCAGATAAATGCGAGGTGCTGCATTTTGGGAAAGCAAATCTTAGCAGGACTTATACACTTCATGGTAAGATCCTAGGGAGTGTTGCTGAATAAAGAGACCTTGGAGTGCAGGTTCATAGCTCCTTGAAAGTGGAGTCGCAGGTAGATAGGATAGTGAAGAAGGCTTTTGGTATGCTTTCCTTTATTGGTCAGAGTATTGAGTACAGGAGTTGGGAGGTCAGGTTGCGGCTGTACAGGACATTGGTTAGGCCATTGTTGGAATATTGCGTGCAATTCTGGTTTTCTTCCTATCGGAAAGCTGTTGTGAAACTTGAAAGGATTCTGAAAAGATTTACAAGTGTGTTTCCAGGGTTGGAGGATCTGAGCTATAGGGAGAGGTTGAATAGGCTGGGGCTGTTTTCCCTGGACCGTCAGAGGCTGAGGGGTGACCTTATAGAGGTTTACAAAATTATAAGGGCATGGATAGGATAAATAGGCAAAGTCTTTTCCCTGGGTTCGTGGAGTCCAGAACTAGAGGGCATAGGTTTAGGATGAGAGGGGAAAGATATAAAAGAGACCTAAGGGGCAACATTTTCACGCAGTGGGTGGTACGTGTATGGAATGAGCTGCCAGAGGAAGTGGTGGAGGCTGGTACAATTGCAACATTTAAGAGGTATTTGGATGGGTATATAAATAGGACGGGTTTGGAGGGATATGGGCCAGGTGCTGGCAGGTGGGACTAGATTGGGTTGGGATATCTGGTCAGCATGGACGGGTTAGACCGAAGCATGTTTCCATGCTGTACATCTCTATGACTCTGTGACATCCCAAAGCAATTTCTAGTTGATCAGGGATGACCCATGTGCCTTGAACCAGAAACTTGGCCTGTTCTGGGGAATGGCCCTGCCACGCTGAGTGAGACCATTTCCTGGTCGGGGAGACAGATCAGATATTGTTGGATACAAATCGATGTGTGTTTTTAGCTCTGTATTGACCAATTCCAGCGACAGTAGCAGATGGAGGGAAACAGATGTGAAATGGCTCTTGTCCTCCAAGCGGGTCGTGTTGGGAACTGCAGGGTTTCTGATGAGCAGCAGAGGGCACCTGTAGCTCATCAACCTCTCATTGATCTGCAGTACACCAGCTCTGCTGTGTCGTTGTTTATGGAAATTCTCTTCATGAATATTTAGATTAGATTCTAATTAGGGAATCTCCTACAGTATGGAAACAGGCCCTTCAGACCAACAAATCCACACCGACTCTCTGAACACTAACCCATTCAGGCTCATTTCCCGACCCTATATTTACCCCAACTAATGCACCTGACACTATGTGTTAATTCACCAGGACTGTGGGAGGAAACTGGAGCACCCAGAGGAAACCCCACACAGACACGGGGAGAATGTGCAAACTCCACACAGACAGTCACCCCGAGGTGGGAATCGAACCCGGGTTCCTGATGCTGTGAGGCAGCAGTGCTAACCACTGAGCCACCGTGCCACCCCAAGTTTAATGCCCAGTTTCACTAGGTGACCCCCAAAAAATGGCCAAATAAAAGGAACAAACTGGAAGAAGGTGTACCCACAATTGGGTAAAACTCAAAGCTAGCAGGTTCGTTGGAGTCTCAGTAACCTGTGTAAACAATCTTGTGTTAATCTGTGGAATAAAAGTGTGTTCATTTGGGTAAAAAATGTGAATCAATCTGTGCAAACTCTTTAATTTGAGAAAAAGCCTGTGCAGATCTGGGCAAAAATGTGGCATCAGTTTGTACAAAGAATGTGGGTGAAGTTGTGCAAATGTCTTGTGTCAGTTTGTGTTGTGAGTGTGTGCCCAGGGGGTGCCCAGGGTTTGAATCTGCAGCTTTGTGTCTGTGTGTATTCCCAGGCTGGGTCCAGTGACAGGAGATGGGGGTAAGGACAGGGACAGAGTGGGACAGCCCTGGTCTAACCCTGCTGCTTTCTCCCAGGCCCCATCCCCCTCAAATCCACAAAGATGACGGTTGGTGTGTTCCATACCTGTGACCTGTGGGAGGTGTGTTCCAGGTAATGGAGCTGGGAGCTGACTGGATGATCTGCGATTTGGGAGGAGATGGGATTTGAGTGACAGACATGGAGGGAGGGAGACGTATTTAAACCTGGCTCAGGCAGCCGTGAGCCTTTTGCCGTGTGGAGTGACCAAGGGGGGGTATTAGGGTGTTATTGTCTCTCTTGCTCTGTCTGTGAATGAGAATGTGGGTTGTGTTTGAATGTCATCCTGTTTTGGATCTTAAAGCTTCCCCAGAGAGAGAGATAGAGACCATGGAGAGGGAGCTGGGACCAGGCTCTGTCCCTGATGGGGGACACATGCACAGAGAGAGAGAGAGAGAGAGACAGAGACAGAGACCATGGAGAGGGAGCTGGGACCAGGCTCTGTCCCTGATGGGGGACACATGCACAGAGAGAGAGAGAGAGACAGAGACAGAGACCATGGAGAGGGAGCTGGGACCAGGCTCTGTCCCTGATGGGGTACACATGCACAGAGAGAGAGAGAGAGACAGAGACAGAGACAGAGACCATGGAGAGGGAGCTGGGACCAGCTGGAATGGTGAAGATGGTCTCCTTCCCCTCTCCATGTCTCTCCTTGCCTCATTTGTGTTTCTACCTCTCTTTTCCCTTCCATCTCTCTTTCCCTTCCCATGTCTATCTCTGTTTCACTATCTCTCTCTGTCTGTGTGTCTGTCTCTCTCTCTCTCTGTGTTCTGTGTGTTTGTCTCTTTTTCTCTGTGTTCTGTGTGTGTGTGTGTGTGTCTCTCTCTTTCTCTGTGTGTCTCTGTGTGTGTGTGTGTCTCTCTCTCTGTGTCTCTGTGTGTGTGTGTGTCTCTTTCTGTGTGTGTGTGTGTCTCTGTGTGTGTGTGTGTGTGTCTCTTTGTGTGTGTGTGTGTCTCTCTCTCTCTCTCTTTCTCTGTGTGTGTCTCTCTCTTTCTCTGTGTGTGTGTGTCTCTCTCTCTCTCTGTATGTCTTTCTGTGTGTGTGTGTGTGTGTCTCTTTCTGTGTTTCTGTGTGTGTGTCTCTCTCTCTCTTTCTCTGTGTGTGTGTGTGTGTGTGTGTGTGTGTGTTTCTCTCTCTGTCTGCCCCCTGTGCTTGTCCTCCAAGTGTGTCAGTGGCTGGGAGATATTGGGAAAGGGGCTATTTATGTCAGAGATACCCTCCCACCCCCCCCTTGCTGAGCTCTCCCCTGGGCCGGGGTGTGGGAGGGGTACATAAGTCCTTATGGACCGTGCCCCCATCCCTATTTGCTGCATAGCAAGATCCCAGTCCCACAATCCCAGGTGGACATTCAGCCCATCGTGTCTATCTCCGCCCCCCCATTAAATGCCCCATGTCCTGCCCCCACCCCCGGACTCCCTTCAGGTCTTGCCCCTGAAAGGCCTCTCATTGAACTCCCCCCCACTCCTGACAGAGAACTCTCATCCCTGATACCCCGCTGTGGCCCCACCCAGAGAGCAGACACTCTCTCTGACCTTTTGACTGAGAGCAGTCGGCACAGCAAGATCCCATCTCCAGCTGTTCCCTGTAGCACCCTCTTTCTCCCCCCCCCCCACCAAACACTGAGGGAGGGGCTTTACCCATCACCTCCTGCTCCTCAGTTTGCACCAAATATTTCTGACCCCCCCCCCCCACTAAGATGTTGTCTGTCCCCCCAATTTGGCAGCCCCTCACCCAATACCCCCCATGCCAATGTCTTATTGGCCCCTCCTTCCCCCCCTCCCGTGTACCTTTACACCCCTCCACATCCCGCCTGCCAAAACACTCCTCACCACCACCCCCAAATCAAATTCCCCCCTCCCCTAGTTTCTCCCCTGATCCTGAAGTGCCCACAATTTAGCATCTCGCAATCCTTCACCCCTCCCCAAATCGTATCCCCACCTCATGTTTTGCTCCCCTCCTGGTTGGCACCCAGATTTGGAAGGGGGTGGGGGGGTTAAGGATCAATACTGGGCCTGTGCCCTCATTTTGTAACCCCTCCTCTGATTTTATGCCCCTTCCCAAGTTTTGGCCCCTGCACCAATTATATGACCCCCTTCCGCATTTGTCACCCCCTGCATTTTGCCTCCACCCCCCCCCAGAGTGTAAGCCTCTTTTTGTCCATGACCCTCCCTTCCATTATCCCCCCACCCTCCATGTCCTCTATACCCCCTCCCTTCCCCCTGCTGAGCCCCACCCCTGGGCTTTGGGTAAATGAGTCTAAGTGGCCTGTGAGTTCACCCCGCCCCCAACACCATCGACGTACAGCAAGATCCCAGTCCCAGATTCCCTCACACCCCAGGAAGAGGACATTCGGCCCAGCGTGCCTAGCCCCTCCTGATGTGAGAGGGGTCCTGTCCTGTTCTCCTCAGGGCTTGCCCCCAAATAGCCCCCCCATCAAATCATCGTTTCCTGTGGGCACTTCTTCTCCCTGTTACCCCCCATCCTGACCAACCCACACAGAGAGCGTGTGAGGAGGCTGGCCGTGGGGGGGCACAGCAAGATCCCAGTCTCCCGTCACCTCTCCCCTCTCTGAGAAAGGGGCTTTATCTGATTCCCCCGCACAGCCTGACCCTTCCCCAAATATTCCCCCCAATTACGGTATTGTATCTGTTCCACCCCCCCACTAAATACCTCCCAACCCCAGCACGGCCTCCTGTCTAAATGCCCCCTCCCAGTGTAGCTTTATTCCCCTCCCACCACTAACCTCCCCAATAGACACTCCCTCCGTTCCCCCTCCCCCATATTTTATGCCACCCCTGTGCCCACTATTGTATGTCTCTGTTTTGCCCCCCAGTAATGTTGCCCCCTGCCAATTGTGCTCAGAACTGAGGGCAGAGTCAAAAATGAGGGGCGGGGGGTAGTGGGGAAGAAGGGGAATATCATTATACTCATTTTGTTTCCCCCTTTTTTTCTGCTCTCCCCAGGTTTTGTACCTGCCCCAACTCAGCAACTTCCACCACCCCAACCCCATCCCCATTTTCCTGCCCCTGCATTTCTGCCTGTCCCTGGACTTTTCGCCCCTCCCCTAACCCAACTCTTGCACTTTCTCCCAAACATTTTGCCCCCTTAACACCTTGTCCTGCTCTAATTGCCCCTCCCTCAAACTGCCCCTGTACCAATATACCCTGCTCGCCGTTCCCACTGGATATAAATGCCCCCATGGGTCTCCATCGTCCACAATTGCCCACCCCTTTTACCCCCTCACTAAGTCCTAGCCCCTGGGCTGAAGGGGGTGGGGTGAGAGGGAGGATGTGCACTGACTGACTGGCCTTTTGACTGTGTGTCTCTTCATGCACAGCAAGATCCCAGGCTTCCCCCAGCCACCCTGCTCAGTGAGAAAGGGGCTTTATCTCTCCCACCCCCACCCACCGTTTGGACAACAATGGGAGACACAGAGAACAGCAAGATCCCACGGTGTTAACAGCATGTACGGCACCAAGTGGTACTGAGGCCAAATCTAACCCAAGGGGCAGGAACAGCAAGACAGGGGGAGGGACGGAGGGAGGGACAGATAGGGAGGTGGAGGGAGAGAAAGCAAGCAAGGTGAGGGACAGAGACAGAGGGAGGGACACAGACAGAGAGAGCGAGCCAAGGACAGAGAAAGATCCCGGGGAGAGAGAGAGAGACAGACAGACAGACAGACAGAGGACAGAGCTGCTGGGGGAGAGAGAGAGAGAGAGAGAGAGACAGAGAGGGAGAGACACTGTGTGCAACCAGGGAAAGAGAGAGAAAGAAACACCGAGGCAGAGCCAGCAAAGGACAGAGAAAGATCCCACGGAATGAACTCCCCGGGAGAGAAACAGAGGGCAGACCAGAGAGAGTGTAAAACCCAGGGAGAGAACAGGACAGAGAGAGAGAACAAAACACCCAGGGGAAAGACATAAGGACAGAGGGTGAGAGAGAGAAAAGGGCAGACACAGGGAGGGAGAGAAAGCCAGAGCGAGAGAGAGAGAGAGAGAGAGATACAACAGACAGCTAATGAGAGAGGGGGAGGGGGTGATGGTATTAAACAGATAGAATAATCCTCAGGCAGGAACAGCAAGATCCCACAGGGCTGACAGGGAGAGGTGGGGGTGGGGAGGGAGAGGTGCAGATTGAACATTTCAACAGTTCCTGGGAACAAGGGAGGGCCCAGAGATCTGTAGGAGGGGAATGTACAGGGGAATGTGAACAGGGTGGAGTTGGGAAGGATGGGGATTAAAGGAATGTTGTGGGATAGACAGAGAGAGAGTTGGGAACACAGAGGTGGAGATGGGAGCTGGAGTGAGAGAGGGAGGCAGTGACATCTGTGGGATCAGACTGTGCAGCAACTCCCTCTCCATCTTTTTGTCCCTTTGTGCCCACCCCAGCCCCGAACTCGGTCCTTGTGAGAAAAATCCCAGAGACGGCCTGAACTCCGCAATTCCTTTCCCCGATGTGTGTGTGTGTGTGTGTGTGTGTGTGTGTGTGTGACTGAACAAGGAGATGGGACAGTTTCTGATTATTCTCTCCCTCTCTCTCTCTCGCTGTCTCTCTCTCTCTCTCTCTCGCTGTCTCACTCCCTCTCTCTCTCTCTGGTTCTGGCTCTGGTCTGATGATTCCTCGGGGCAGAAATGATTTGATTCCCTCTGTCTCTGCACCGTCCTGAATTTCAGCTCCTGGATCTAATCCCCTCCTCGGGGTGGGGGGAACAGACTGAGAGGGAAATAAGAATCGATTTGAAATAAAATACAGCAGCGACACCAAGAGCACAGCAAGATCCCACTGCTCTCTGCCTTTCACAGTCTCCCACTTTACCCTGATTTGGAGATGCCGGTGTTGGACTGGGGCGTACAAAGTTAAAAATCACACAACACCAGGTTATAGTCCAACAGGTTTATTTGGAAGCACTAGCTTTCGGAGCGCTGCTCCTTCATCAGGTGGTTGTGGAGTACACAATTGTAAAACACAGAACTTATAGCAAAAGTTTACAGTGTGATGTAACTGAAATTACTCATTGAAAAATACCTCGATTGTTTAAGTCTCCCATCTGTGAGAATGACCGTGGTCGTTTCACTTGTTTCACATGTAAATCACAAAATTGTTTTAAAAGTTATATTCTCAGGTTAACTGGAACAATTGCTATCAGCCCAGATAAGATGTTAAGATGTTGAAGGTGTTCGCCCTCTGTGTTCCCTGTCTGTGCCACAATGTTTAGACTAATTCTAATCTGAAAAGTGAGTTAGCTGCAAATGTGTTGCTGGTCAAAGCACAGCAGGCCAGGCAGCATCTCAGGAATAGAGAATTCGACGTTTCGAGCATAAGCCCTTCATCAGGAAGGGACTGAAGGGTATTTTGATTTCCAAATGGCACCAGATCAGGACAGGCTTAGATTGTGAAACAGATTTGACACAGATTGATTGGAAAGTAAATTGTGAAGAGGAGGTACGGGGTTTTTCAACTTCAGAGACAAAGCCCAGCAATGAAGCCGAAGTACAAAGGGATCTGGGAGTGCTCGCCCAGGATTCTCTAACGGTCAACTGGAAGGTGGAGTCCGTGATTAAGGAAGTGAATGTAATGTTGTCATTTATCTCAGGAGGGTTGGAATGTAAAAGCAGCTTCTGAGATTTCATAAAGTTCTAGTTAGGTCCCATTTAGAATACTGTGTCCAATTTTGGGACCCACCCCTCAGGAAGGACATACTGGCACTGGAACGTGTCCAGTGGAGATTCACACGGATGATCCCAGGAATGGTAGGCCGAACACACGATGAATGGCTGAGGATCATGGGATTGTATTCATTAGAGTTTCGAATGTTGAGGGGAGATCGAAGAGAAACTTACAAGATAATGCATGGCTTAGAACGGGTGGACACTGGGAAGCTGTTTCCGTTCGGAGGGGAGACTAGGACCCATGGGCACAGCCTTTAGAATTACAGGGGGTCAATTTAGAAAGGAAATGAGGAGACTTTTCTTCAGCCAGAGAGTGGTGGATCTGTGGAATTCATTGCCATGGAGTGCAGTGGAGGCTGGGACATCTCTCCAAGGCAGAGATTGATAAATTCTTGATCTCTCAAGAAATGAAGGGCTATGGGGAGAGTACGGGTCAGTGGAGTTGAAATGTCCATCAGCCATGATTAAATGGCGGGGTGCCCTCGATGGGTCGAATGGCCTTACTTCCACCCCTATGTCTTCTGGTCTTAATTGAACAGGCTAGTGCAGTTAGGAGGACAAATAATGCAGGAGCAGATCTTACCAGGGATTGGAGGAAGAGAGTGAGGAAAAGGCATCAGGTTACTACAGCCTGCAGTGAAACTTGACCAGGGACCAATTCTGTTTTGCTGCAAACAGTTCCAAACGTGTCTGAGCCTGGAGCTCCCTCCAATCTGAAAGCCGCATTAACCTCTGCCCTGTATTCTGTCTCTGAGCCGATGGTGTATCCGTTCTGTCACTGACCCTTTAGTCCCACAGGCATCAATGTTTCTCTCGGTCCCAATTGGAGACCTTCTCTCATCCACGTGAAGGAATTAGACCCTGAGCATTCCACTGACACTGTCTCCCATCAATCTTCATGGGATCCCCATGGCAGAGGGTAAAGAGCAAGGAAGGCCTTGCTGTGAGGGTTTTACTGAGACACCATCAGGAATCCTGGGGACCATGTCCCTCCCCAGACCGAGTGTAAACAGCCTCTGCAAACACACATCCCATTCTCAAGATGGAGCAATGTCTGACTGAAAACAGAGACTGTGGTGCTTCCCTGATACAGTCCCAGAGAGTTCTCAGGGTGTGATGTTCTGGAGGACATTGAACTGAAACAGAGAAACCAGGAGCAGGAGGAGGCCATTCAGCCCCTCTGATCCTGCTCTCCCATTCAGTACGATGACGGCTGATCCTCGATCTCGACGCCACTTTCTCTCCATACTCCGTGATGTCTTTAATCTGGAAAAGGATCATCAGGCTCCTTCCTGAATATATCCAGGGAGTTATCCTCCACACTTTCACACATTCAGACCCAGGGAGGTTTTGTCCCTGAGGGAGGGCAGGTTCAGATCTGCAGGAAGAATAGAAAAAGCAGAACGCTTCTGTTTAAAGTGGTGAGAAAACCTGAAATTAATGTCTAGGGGGTTCAGCTGATCTTGTACACATATGTCAGAGAGTTAACCCAATGATAGTGTCAGGAAATAGGAGGACAAACATTATTTCAATGTAAGGGGACTAACAGGGAAGGTGGATGAACTCAGGGCATGGTTAGGAACATGGGGCTGGGATATCACAGAGATTACAGAGACGTGGTTCAGGGATGGACAGGACTGGCAGCTTAATGTTCCCTGATACCAATCCAATAGGGCAGGATAGGAAGGTGGGGGGCAAGACAGGGGAGGGAATGGCATTTTTGATCAGGGATAATATCACGGCTGTACTTGGGGAGGATATTCCTGAGAATACATGGAATGAAGTTATTTGGGTGGAACTGAGAAATGAGAAAGGGATGATCACCTTATTGGGATTATATTATAGACTGCAGGAGAAAGTGAGGACTTAAGATGCTGGAGATCAGAGTCGAGAGTGTGGTGCTGGAAAAGCACAGCAGGTCAGGCAGCATCCAAGGAGCAGGAGAATCGACGTTTCAGACGTTTCACTTTCCTGATGAATGGACTATGCCCGAAAAGGCAATTCTCCTGACCTTCGGATGCTGACAGACCTGCTGAGCTTTTCCAGCACCACACTCATGTACTATACCCTTATTCAGCAGGAAATCGAAGTGTCTATTTGTTTTAAAAGAGGGATGTTTTGCAGATAAAGGGATGACTGGAAAATGGAAGCCTTCGAAAATGAGGCAACGAGAGTCCAGGGAGAATATGTTGCTGTTAGGGGGAATGGTAAGGAAAGGTAAGGTATAGGGAAAGCTGGATGACGAGAGAAAATGAGGTTTTGGTTTAGAAAAGAAACACGTGTCAGGGATAGATCGCAGAAATCGAGTTAATCCTTGGAAGAGTATAATGGCAGCAGGAGTATCCTTAAGAGGGAAATCAGGAGGGCAAAAAGGGGACCTGAGATAGATTTGGCAAATAGGGTTAAGGAGAATTCCCAAGGGATTGTATCAATACATTAATGACAAAAGGGTAACTAGGGAGACAATAGGGCTCCTCAAAGATCAGCAGGGCAGCCTATGAGTGGTCCTGCAGGAGATGGGGGTAGATATTAAATGAGTATTTTGCATCAGTGTTTACTGTGTTTTCAGAGTGGAGGCCTGTGACCAGTGGTGTGCCACAAGGATCAGTGCTGGGTCCACTGCTTTTTATCACTTATATAAATGGTTTGGGTGTGAATGCAGGAGGTATAGTTAGTAAGTTTGCAGATGACAGCAGAATTGGGGGTGTAGTAGACAGTGAAGAAGGTTAGCCCAGAGTACAGCAGGATCTTGATCAGAGAGGCCGATGGGTCAAGGGGTGGCTGGTGGAGTTTAATTTAGATCAATGTGAGGTCCTGCATTTGGAAAGGCGAATCAAGGTGTTATACACTTAATGGTCAGGTCGAGGGGAGTGTTGCTGAACAAAGAGACCTTGGCATGCAGCTTTATAGCTCCTGGAAAGTGGAGTCACAAGCAGATAGGATAGTGAAGAAGCATTTGGTATGCTGTCCATTATTGGTCAGAGTATTGAGTATACGAGTTGGGAGGTCACGTTGCGGCTGTACAGGACATTGGTTCAGCCACTTTTGGAATATTGTGTGCAATTCTGGATGATGTTGCAGTCAGAAATGTGAAGGACGGGCATTCCCCAAGCAGAGACACAGAGTTCAACTCAGTTTAAACTGTCTCCATCAAATGTATCCCACACCCAGACACAAACAACCTCTCGACTGTGCTACAACAGGGTCGGTATATCACTGGCTCTGTATTCTCAACCAATTCAGCACCGAGTTCTTTGTTTGATTCTCGCTGTTCTGTTGTCATTCTCCGATGGATTCCTGGATCTGAATGTCCTCATGAACAGACGTTCTAATTCCACGGGCCATGTCCTGCTCCTGAACACAGCGTCTGATTTCATTGCGGTGTGTGATAGAGGAGCCCCTTGGGGACAGGGGGAGGTCAGTCTCTCTCATGTATAATCTCACTATCACTCTCTTGCACACAATCTCTCTCTCTCTTTCTCTCTCTCTCTTTCCTCGTCTCCAATAGATGATTTTGCTTTCGTTCTTGTGTCTAAATGAACGAAGGGACATGAGGGAGAGAATGGGATTAGAGAATTGGGCTCGATGATTGCACTCACTCTCTCACACATGCAAGTGACTCTGTGTGTGTGTGTGTGTGTGTGTGTCACTCGGGCCCTGTAGTATTGGGTAATTAAAACATTTCATCTGGTACTTATTATGAGATGAAAAATGACTTTCTGGCTCCGTGTATACAGATCACAGAAAGCTAATGGGCGAGACTCTCGGATGGTTTGTTGCCTCCCAGGTGCCAAGGTCCGAGACATCTTGGACTGTGTCTTCAGAATCCTTAAGGGGGAGGGTGTGCAACCAGAAGTCGTGGTGCTCATTGGAACCAACAACATAGGTAGGAAGAGGGGTGGGGAGGTCATTCAGGAGCTCAGGGAGTTAGGCTGGAAGCTAAAAGCTAGGACGGACAGAGTTGTCATCTCTGGTTTGCTGCCGGTGCCCCGTGACAGTGAGGCAAGGAATAGGGAGAGAGTGCAGTTGAATATGTGGCTGCAAGGATGGTGTAGGAGGGAGGGTTTCAGGTATTTGGACAATTGGACTGCATTCTGGGGAAGGTGGGACCTGTACAAGCAGGACGGGTTGCACCTGAACCGGAAGGGCACCAATATCATGGGAGGTAGGTTTGCTAGCACTCTTCGGGAGGGTTTAAACTAATTTGGCAGGGGGATGGGATCCGGAATTGTAGTCCAGCAAGTAGGTTAGCTGTTTTTCAAGATGTCCAAGAATGTAGGGAGGCTGTGGAGAAGGTAGCACTGACAGGGAATACTTGTGCACACAGAGATGAGTTGAAGTGTGTATACTTCAACGCAAGGAGTATCAGAAATAAGGTGGGTGAACTTAAGGCATGGATCGGTACTTGGGACTACGATGTTGTGGCCATCACGGAAACGTGGATAGAAGAGGGACAGGAATAGTTGTTGGAGGTTCCTGGTTACAGAGGTTTCAGTAAGATTAGGGAGGGTGGTAAAAAAAGAGGGATGGTGGCGTTGCTAATTAGAAATGGTATAACAGCTGCAGAAAGGCAGTTCGAGGGAGATCTGCCTTTGGAGGTAGTATGGGCTGAAATCAGAAATAGGAAAGGAGCAGTCACCTTGTTGGGTGTTTACTATAGACCCCCCAATAGCAGCAGAGATGTGGAGAAACAGATTGGGAAACAGATTTTGGAAAGGTGCAGAAGCCACAGGGTAGTAGTCATGGGCGATTTCAACTTCCCAAATATTGATTGGAAGCTCTTTAGATCAAGTAGATTGGTCGGGGCGGTGTTTGTGCAGTGTGTCCAGGAAGCTTTTCTAACTCAGTATGTAGATTGTCCGACCAGAGGGGAGGCCATATTGGATTTGGTACTTGGTAACGAACCGGGACAAGTGATGGGCTTGTTAGTGGGTGAGCATTTTGGTGATGGTGACCACATTTCTGTGACTTTCACCTTGGTTATGGAGAGAGATAGATGCGTGCAATTGGGGGAAGCATAAATACGATGCTGCAAGACATCTGAGGAGCATAAGTTGGGAGCGTAGGCTGTCATGGAAGGATGTCGTTGAAATGTGGAACTTTTTCAAGGAACAGATACGACGTGTCCTTGATATGTATGTACCTGTCAGGCAGGAAAGAGATGGTCGTGTGAGGGAACATTGGTTGACGAGGGAGGTTGAATGTCTTGTAAAGAGGAAGAAGGAGGCTTACATAAGGTTCAGACAGAGCGTTGGAGGGATACAGGATAGCCAGGAGGGAGCTGAAGAAAGGGATTAGGGATAAGATAGGGCATGAAAAATCTTTGGCGGGTAGGATCAAGGATAACCCCAAGGCCTTTTATGCGTATGTGAGAGACATGAGAATGACGAGAACGAGGGTAGGTCCGATCAAGGACAGTAGTGGGAGACTGTGTTTTGAGTCGGAAGAGATAGGAGAGGTCTTGAATGAGTACTTTTCTTCAGTATTTACAAATGAGAGGGACCGTATTGTTGAAGAGGAGAGTATGAAACAGACTGGAAAGCGAGAGGAGATACTTGTTAGGAAGGAAGATGTGTTGGGCATTTTGAAAAACTTGAGGATAGACAATATCCTGACGGGATATATCCTAGGATTATGTGGGAAGCAAGAGAGGAAATTGCAGAGCTGTTGGCAATTATCTTTTCATCTTCACTGTCAATGGGGGTGGTGCCAGGGGACTGGAGAGTGGCAAATGTCGTGCCCCTGTTCAAAACAGGGAATAGGGATAACCCCGGGAATTACAGGCCAGTTAGTCTTACTTCGGTGGTTGGCAAAGTAATGGAAAGGGCACTGAGGGATAGGATTTATGAGTATCTGGAAAGACACTGCTTGATTAGGGACAGCCAGCGCGGATTTGTGAGGGGTAGGTCTTGCCTTACAAGTCTTATTGGATTCTTTGAGGAGGTGTCCAAGCATGTGGATGAGGATGGAGCAGTGGATGTAGTGTACATGCATTTTAGTAAGGCATTTGATCAGGTTCCCCATGGTAGGCTTATGCGGAAAGTCAGGAGGCATGGGATCGTTGGAAATTTGGCCAGTTGGATAGAGAACTGGCTAACCAGTTGAAGTCAGAGAGTGGTGGTAGGTGGTAAATATTCAACCTGGTGCCCAGTTACAAGTGGAGTTCCGCAGGGATCAGTTCTGGGTCCTCTCTGTTTGTAATGTTTATTAATGACTTGGAAGAGGGAGTCAAAGGGTGGGTCAGGAAATTTGCAGAAGATATGAAGATTGGTGGAGTTGTGGATAGTGAGGAGGGCTGTTGTCGGCTGCAAAGGGACTTCGATATGATGCAGAGCTGGGCTGAGGAGTGGCAGATGGAGATCAACACTATCATGTGTGAGGTTATCCATTTTGGAAGGACAAATAAGAATGTGGAATACAGGGTTAATGGTAGGGTTCTTAGTAAGGTGGAGGAGCAGAGGGATCTTGGGGTCTATGTTCATAGCTCTTTGAAAGTTGCCACTCAGGTGGATAGAGCTTGTAAGAAGGCCTACGGTGTATTAGGGTTCATTAGCAGAGGGATTGAATTCAAGAGTCGTGAGGTGATGTTGCAGCTGTACAGGACCTTGGTAAGGCCACATTTGGAGTACTGTGTGCAGTTCTGGTCGCCTCATCTTCAGAAAGATGTGAAAACTTTGTAGAGGATGCAGCGGAGATTTACCAGGATGTTACCTGGAATGGAGAATAGGTCGTACGAGGATAGGTTGAGAGTGCTAGGCCTTTTCTGATTGGAATGGCGAAGGACGAGGGGTGACTTGATAGAGGTTTATGAGATGATAAGGGGAATAGATAGAGTAGACAGTCAGAAACTTTTTCCCCGGGTACAACAGAGTGTTACAAGGGGACATAAATTTAAGGTGAAGGGTGGAAGGTGTAGGGGGGATGTCAGGGGTAGGTTCTTTACCCAGAGAGTGGTGGGGACATGGAATGCGCTGCCTGTGGCAGAGTCAGAATCATTGGTGACCTTTAAGCGGCAATTGGATAGGTACATGGATAGGTGCTTAAGCTAGGACAAATGTTCAGCACAACATTGTGGGCCGAAGGGCCTGTTCTGTGCTGTATTGTTCTATGTTCTATGTTCTATTAATGCAATGGTGTCACCAACTATTTGGGGAACACCTTATCATTTGCCAGTTAATCCCAAGGGATGGGAGATGGGAAGTGAGGAAGCCTTCCTGGGATTGTACAGGGATCATGGACACTATGAACCAACTCAGAAAGGCTAACAGGTGGATGTGATAGTTTACAGATCCTCTGGGATTGGATTGAGTAACAGACAGAGACACACACACTGACCAAGGGATAGGGTTTGTGAGAAGGATATTTCGATGCAGAGATGGTAAGTGAGCCAGTAATACATTGTCCGATTCTGAAATCGAATCAAGAAGTTTGGGGTGGTTTATATAAAGAATAACAGGTACCTGGGAATGAGTTACAGACTGGAATCTAATCAACGGGTTTGAGGTGGTTTATATCTGGTAGAACAGGTATCTCAGAGTGGGCTTCAGACTGAAATTTAGCACGGCCAATCTGCCCTAACGTGCACATTTTTGGATTGTGGGAGGGACATTCAAGGGGCAACACCTCCTTCCTTGTTAACCAACAAACCCCCCGTTTCATTTGACAATATGAGTGCAAACAAAAACAAAAAGAACAAATTAAGAAATTATTGTAAACCATTTCAGGTAAGGTCAAAACTTCATCAAAGTATGAACAACTGATTGATATTCGTGATCATTGATGCTTTATTAAGAGAATGGAAGAACAAGTTGAAGCAAGAAAAGCAACGTTCAGACTGACATTAACAGAACGACATTTGCTGTGGAGATTTTGAATTAAACTCTTCAGATACAACAGGGACAGGTGGGACTTGAACTGAGCTGCTTTCCCTGAGTCTATCCATTTCAGTATCTGTGGACATTTCACTGCACAACTGAGGCACTCGTGCCCCACTCCCTGGTATGTCAATGTGAACAGGGTTCACCTGCCCACTATCACAGTGATGTCACCCAGCCCCTGCAGGTCTGCCCATCTCATTATGGCTTTAAGTTGCTACAAGCCGGTTTGTAAGGCATAGCAGTATTACTGAAGGTTCTGCCATCCAGATCAATACACAGTCGAAGCCAGAATACACCTCATCACCCTTATAGATTGCATTAATACATGAAGAATATAATTGCTAGATTAAGACAGTTGCACAACCAATTAAGAGTTAGAAACCAATACAGCTTTGTATTGCGCCTTCCAAGAGTCTAGCTGTCCCAACCCAGCAATGGTTACTGGCTGGAACAGACTTGACTGCAATCCTGTCACCTCTTCAATTTGACATGTTACCGAGTAACGTGTGGAACGGATGTAACGGGTGCAACGGGTTGAAGGGCTTCCTCACTCGATACTGTTTCACTGTGTTCTGAAAGATTCAGTACAGATTGCAGATTTGAAGGTGCCACATTGGATTCCATTGCCTTCATCACGCTGCGAGCATTTGCAGCTGGTGTGTTCGTTGACATCATTGTAGTTGAGACATCACATAAGCACCGAAAAGGGGAGAAACAAAGAAAACACTTTGGTTAAAAAAAATCTTTGCAATGCCAGAGACAAGCCTCATTGACAGTAGAACTCCATTATCAGTTGAGGCAGTGGATGTTTTAAGTGACATGTAATTAAATTCTTCGGCACAATATACAAACTAGTTCCAAAGCCTGGACATGTTCTGCAGTGAACGTCAAATGAGGATCTGGGACTGGTTTCAGTTCTCTCACATTGTTTCTTGGTCTTTGTTCTCAAACCACTCCCTCATTTCTCAGCGAGAGTTGACTTTGAGGTTTGCACTGAATCATTCTACATTGCTGATTGAGGAATGAATGATTAATGTGCTTTCTTGATCATGGTGTAGGATTAGACTCTGAGATTGTAATGGGGCAGGAGGCTAAGGCGATTAAGACTAAGCTTTGGAACATCTGACCCCAGATCTCTTGAGAACTCGGGAGTTCCCCTTTTCTTTTCATTCTCCTTCTGTGGAGTTCCTTGGGAACTTTTGATTTGAAGGAAAGACATTTGGGGTGGCACAGTGGCTCAGTGGTTAACACTGCGGCCTCACAGCACCAGGGACCCGGCTGTGATTCCAGACTGCAGTGATTGTCTGTGTGGAGTTTGCATGTTCTCTCTATGTCTGTGTTAACACCTCAGGTGCTCCAGTTTCCTCCTACATACCAAAGATATGAAGACTGGGTGGATTGACCATGCTAAATTGGTCATAGTGTCTAGGGAGGTGCACACGAGGTGGATGAGCCATTGGAAATGCTGGGTTACAGGGATACTGGAGCAGGGCTGGGTCTAGGTGGGATGCTCTTCGGAGAGTCAGTGTGGGACTCAATGGGCCGAATGTCGTCTTTCTGCACTGTAAGGGTTCAATGATATATCAGTGTGTAACCATTGATTGGTTAGCAAACTGATTCCAGGACGGGAATGGGTATTGGTGTCCCCATCTGAGCGTAAATAACTACTTGTTGGACACTTTAGTGTCTTTGGGGTAATTGAGGATTGAGTGCAACATCAGAGAAATCCCAATAATAAATGAAAACAGAACAGACTTACCCTGAGCAATGCACAAACAGATAATGGTGAAAGCAAGAACCAACTTCATTGTCAAGCTTCGATGGGGTCTGTCAGAGACACAGGTCAGTCACTTCTGTCTGTTATTGAGCTGCTGCTGTCTTCCTGATCACAGCTGTCCACTCCTCACTGCAGATACTCACTTGGTGTCTGCTTTATATTGAGACAGAACCATGACTCATGATGTTACACACATCTCAACTGACCTAATTATTATTCCTGTCAAATTACTTGTGAAGTAAATCACACGATTAATCAATCTTCTGGAAACTTCCTCTGTGGTCACAGCCAATGGAATTTGGACAGGACAGGATGCCATTGTATTGGAGGCATTTTGGAGAACGTTCTCCAGATAATTCCAGAGATGAAAGGTTTGTCCTCTGAGGCGATATTGAGCAGTTAAGGCCCAGGTTCACACGAGTTTGGAAGGACCTGAAGAAATCGAATTGAGGAACATAAGATGCAAAAGGAGACTGATAAAGTAAACGTGGAGCAGAGATTTTCCCTCGTGAGTCGATCTCGGTTATCAGTTTAAGGGAAAGTCCCAGCAAATGTGAAACAGAGATCAGGAGGATTTACTTCTGTCAAACGGGTTGCGATTCTGTGGCATTCAGTACCCCAGAGTGCAATGAATGCTGGGACACTGAATACATTTAAGGAGGAGATAGACACGTTTTTAATTAGTAACAGGTTAAAGGGCTTTGGAGACCAGGCAGGAAAGTGGTGTTGAAGTTGAGATGAGAACAGCCACGATCGTATTGTCTGGTGGACCAGGCTTGAGGGGCTGAATGGACTGCTCCTACTCCAATATCTTCCAACCCTGGGTGCATTCCCCTGGTCAGTGTGTTGACCAATCAGAATCGATTGGCCTGTTTCCAATGTAAACAAAAGCTTTACAGTTAACTGCTCTCTGGTGAATCCTCCAGCACATCGCCATGACCAATCAGTGTATTTGTCACGAGCACACTCTCCACATCTCATCTAAATTGGTGTTCTCTTTGAGACTTGGCTTTCTTGTGATTCTGTCCTGATGAGTACGAGACCAATACCTTTGAAAGCACATTTCTTTCCTCAGTAACGTGTAGCTGAACGATTGATCGGATTTTGCTGCCTCAGTACGGGGACGCACATTCACAAAAACTGACTCAGATACAGTTTGTCAATCATACCTTGCTCAATGACCCTGCTCACGGTCAAATACCAATTTCCAGATTCCGTTAGTTAGATTCACAGTTGGTGAGCAATAATTGTGGAATTTTCAGATTCATTTTGCATTTATAATTTCAATAAGTATTGAACCCTTGATTCTGACAACACAGTTTTGGTCCCTGCACTGAGAGAAGGATGTGAATGCATGAGAAGTAGCTCAGTGAAGGGTTACTCAACTCATACCTGGAATGAATGGGTCACCTTATGAGGATAGGCAAGGCAGGCTGGGTCTGTATCCTCTGGAGTTTACAGCCATAGAGTTACAGACTCTTTGGTCCAACTTATCCTTGCTGACCGGATATCCCATGGTCCTGTAGTCCCATTTTCCAGCATTTGCCCCATCTCCCTCTCAATTCTTCATATTCATGGACCTATCCAGTTGCCACTTAAATGTTGAAATGTTACCCACCTACAACACTTCCTCTGGCAGCTCGTTCCATACCTGCACCACCTTCAGCATGAAACAGTCACCCATAAAGTCCCTTTTATATCTTTCCTCTCTCACTTGAAACCTATTCCCTCTGGTTTGGACTCCCCTGCCCTGGTATAAAGATCTTGGCCACTCACCCAATGCATGCCCCTCATGACCCCATGGAATAAGGTCAAACCCCCTGCCTTCAATGCTCCAGGAGAAAAAGCCACAGCCAGTTCAGCCTCTCACAATAGTCAGAAGTGAATCATTTCAAACAGGGATCTTGATCAGATGGGCCGAAGGGCTGAGAAGTGGCAGATGGAGTTTAATTTAGATCACTGTGAGGTGCTGCAAATTGGGAAAGAAACCTGAGCAGGACTTATAGACTTCATGGTAAGTTCTTGGGGAGTGTTGCTGAACAAAGAGACCTTGGAGTGCAGGTTAATAACTCCTTGAAAATGGAGTTGCAAGTCATTAGGATAGTGAAGAAAGCATTTCGTATGCTTTCCTTTATTGGTCAGAGTATTGAGTACAGAGTTAGGAGGTCATGATGCTGCTGTACAGGACATTGGTTTGGCCACTTTTGGAATATTGCGTGCAATTCTGGTCTCCTTCCTATCAGAAGGATATTATGAAACCTGAAAGGGTACAGAAAAGATTTACAAGCATGTTGCCAGGGTTGGAGGACTTGAGCTACAGGGAGAAGTCGAATAGTCTGGGGCTATTTTCCCTGGAGCATCAGAGGCTGAGGGGTGACCTTGTAGAGGTTTGTAAAATCATGAGGGGCATGGATCAATAGACAAAGTCTCTTCCCTGGGGTTGGGGAGTCCAGAAATAGAGGGCAGAGGTTCAGAGTGAAATGGGAAAGATATAAAATAGACCTGAGGGGCATCGTTTTCGCACAGAGGGTGGTATGTGTATGGTATGAGCTGCCAGAGATGGTGGTGGAGTCCAGTACGATTGCAACATTTAAAAGGCATCTGGATGGGTACGTGAATAGGAAGGGTTTGGAGGGATATGGGCCGGGTGCTGGCAGGTGGGACTAGATTGGATTGGGATATCTGGTCGGCATGGACAAGTCAGACCGAAAGGTCTGCACATCTCTATGAACATATGACTCAATATAACATCCTAAGGGGACCTGACAGGATGTGTGTAGAAAGGATGTTTCCTCTTGTGGGAGAATCTAGATTTCGGGGGTGACGGTTTGAAAATAAGTGAGCACCTGTTTGAAACCGAGATGGGAAAACATTTTTTCTCTCAGTGACAGTCTTTGGAATTCCCTTCCTCAACAGGCAGTGGATGCAGAATCTTCAAATATTTTTAAGGCAAAAGTAGACTGATTCTTAATGACCAAGAGTGGGTGGGATTATTGGGGAAGGTGCAGGAATGTAGAGTTGATGTTAAAATCAGATCCGCTGTGATCTTCGTGGAAGGCAGAACAAACGTGAAGGGCCATGTGGCCTACATTTGTTCCTTCTTTGGATGTTCTTCCTGATGTGTGATTCTCTGTCAGGAATGTGTTGATCTGCAAATCAGCTCTTGAATATCTCAGAGCCTGAATGGTAAATTCTCTTTTAATTAGTTGACACAAACATCCCACTTGGAATTTTTCATTGGCAATACCAGTGTTTATCACCCATTCCTAATTTGATGAAGGGCTGTTAAAAGTCAACTACATTGTTGTGGGACTACAAATGTGAGGTGTTGCATTTTGCTCAGAACAATCAGTGCAGGAGCTATGCACTTAATGATAGGGCCCTGCCAGTGTTGCTGAAAGAGAGACCTTGGGGTACAAGGTCATAGTTCATTGAAGGTGGAGTCGCAGATAGACAGGGCGGTGAAGAAGGTGTTTGAAAGGTCAGTGCATTGAGTATAGGAGTTGTGATGTCATACTCTGACAGTACAGGACATTGCTTTGGCCATTTTTATAATACTGCCATTAATCTAGTGTCCCTGCTTTCAGAGAGATGTCATTACACTTGAAAGGATGCAGACAATACTCACAAGGATGTTGCCAGGGCTGGAGGCTTTGAGCTACAGGGAGAGGCTGAACGGCTGGGGCTGCTTTCTTTGGAGCATCGGAGGCTGAGGGGTGATGTTAAAGTTTATAAAATCATGTGGGACATGAACAGGGTGAGGAGCCAAGATCTTTTTCCCGGGTTAGGGGAGTCCAAAACCAAATGGCAAAGCTTTAAGGTGAGAGGGGAAAGTTTTGAAAGGGACTCAAGGGGCAGCTTTACCATGTGTGTGTAGAATGAGCTGCCAGAGTGGGGGTTAGAGGCTGGTGCAATTGGAGCATTTAAAAGGGTGGGTCCATGAAGAGGAAGAGTTTGGAAAATTTTTGTCCAAATGCTGGGAAATGGGATTACATTAAATTCGGACATCTGGTCGGGATGGAAGAGTCGCAGCAAAGGATCTGTTTCCGTGCTGTCCAACTCCATGACTGTATGAATGGTGGTATGATTCCAAGTCAGTGTGTTGAGTGTCTTGGAGTTGAGCTTATAGTTGCCAATTCTTTTGCTTCTCCTGACTGTCTCAGTCATGGGGTGGGAAGGTTTTTCCACAGGACTCTTGCTTTGGTATTGCATTGCATCATGTCCCAGTGCCGTTGCAGACATGTTAGATGAGTCCATGACCATTGTAACATCCTGTGCCTTCAGTCATTCCTTGATGTCACATGGACTGAATCGAATTGGCTAATGGCTGATGTTCATGATGCTGGGAATCTCATGGGGGAGACCGAGATGGATCACCCACTTGGCACTTCTGGCCGAAGATATTGCAGATGCTTCAGCCTTATCTTTTGGACCTGATGGGTTGGGATCCTCCAGTCAGTGAGGTTGGAGTTAATGACGTCCTCCAGTCAATGATTTAATTGCCCACCACCAGTCACAATGGAATGTGGAACGACTGTGAAGGATTAATTAACCCTGCCTATTGCGTGTTGATCTCCTACCGTTGAGCAACCCTGTGTTGTGACATTAGTAAATTAACTCCTTGTTTGGGGAATGTTTGGTGTTGTTCCATGGTAGCCCTCCTACACTGCTCATTTGACCAGATTTGATAACGCCAACACAGTCAGTTCTTCTATCACGCGATGGTTCCATTAGGCATACTGCCAAGAAATGGTGGTTCGGAATTGATAAGAGTTTGATGCATCATCAATATACATATGTAATGTTCGTATTAATATCAAATTCGCTCCACAGTTTCAAGATCAGATCATCAAAACTTGAAAAAAACACAGTAAGCCTTGCAGGAACTCAGCAGGTCTGGCAGCATCTGTGGAGAGAGAAACACCATTAACACTGAATCTAATCTGATTCATCTTCACGACATTAAAAACTGACCAGTTTGACAAACCTTTGAAGTTTACAAGGGATTTGGGGTTCCACAGTGTCACTGCCATCTGAAGGGAGCTGTGGCGTGGGGAAGGGCTTCACCAAGAAACCCGTGCGATCTGTCTTGACAACATCTCCTACCTGAGGCATTGTGGGGGTTGTTTATTCACGTGATTTATCTGTTAGTTGTGTTTGCCTTGGGTGTCTTAAAATGCATTAAAGTGGGTAAACCCCCATGACCTGATCAGATGTGCTCGAGAACTCTGTGGGAAGGCAAGGAATTGAACCCAGGTCCCTGGTGCTGGGAACCAGCAATGCCAACCGCTGAGCCACCGTGCCGCCATTTGGATGTAGTTGTGATTGCACCAGTTGGGGTACAGAGGAGATTGCCCAGGATGTTGGCTGGCATGGAACAGTTCAGCGATGGAGTGAGGCTGGCTAAGTTTGGGCTGTTTTCTTTGGAGCAGGCAGGATTGAGGGGGGAACCTGATAGAGGTGTATAAGAGTATGAGGGGCACGGACAGCCTGGATACAAAGCAATAGTTCCCTTCATCACTGGGCCAATAACAGGGTGGGGGGGGGTTCATTTAAAGGTGAAATGCAGGAGAGTGCGAGGGGATTTGAGGGGCACTATCACCCAGAGGGTGGTGGGAATCTGGAATGTACTACCAGAGAGGGTATTGATCTCATAATCTTTAAAAAGCACTTGGAGGAGCAGTTGAAATGTCAAGGCTATTGGTCTAATACAGGGAAGAGGGGCTGGTGTCCATCATGGTGCTCTACTGGGAAGGCTGATGCCAAGTAAAGACATAGAGTCAGAGAGATGGACACCTGCCAGCACCCGGCCCATATCCCTCCAAACCCTTCCTGTTCATATACCCATCCAGGTGCCTTTTCAATGTTGCAATTGTACCAGCCTCCACCACTTCCTCTCGCAGCTCATTCTATACAAGCACCACCCTCTGTGTGAAAACATGGCCCCCTAGGTCTCTTTTAAATCTTTCACCTCTCACCCTAAACCTATGCCTTTCTAGTTCTGGACTCCCCCACCCCAGGGAAGAGACATTGTCTATTTATCCTATCCATGCCCCTCATGATTATGTAACTTCTTTGGATGCATTCCCAGGAATATCCTCCCTCAGTATAGCCACAATGCTAACCCTTATCAGAAACACTGCTCCCCCTCCTCTCGCACCCCCTTTTGTATCCCTCCTACAGCATTTGTATCCTGGAACATTAAGCTGCCAGTCCTGTCTGTCCCTGAGCCACGTCTCTGTAATTGCTATGATGCCCCAGTACCATATCCCTAACCATGCCCTCAATTCATCTGCCTTCCCAATTAGGTTTCTTGCATTGAAATAAATGCAGTTTAATTTATCAATCCTACCTTGCTCTCTGTTTTTGTCCTGCCTGCCCTGACTGTTTGTCTCACTCCTTTTCCCAACTGTACCAGTCTCAGATTGATTTGGAGATGCTGGTGTTGGACTGGGGTGTACAAAGTTAAAACTCACACAACACCAGGTTATAGTCCAACAGGTTGATTTGGAAGCACTAGCTTTCGGAGCGCTGCTCCTTCATCAGGTGGTTGTGGAGTACACAATTGTAAAACACAGAATTTATAGCAAAAGATTACAGTGAGATGGAACTGACATTATACATTGGAAAATAGCTTAATTGTTAAGTCTCTCATCTGTTGGAATGACCATGATAGTTTCACTTGTTTCATATGTAATTCACAAAACTCTTTTTAAAAGTTACAATCTCAGGTTAACTGTAACAATTGGTGTCAGGCCAGAGAAGATGTTGTAGGTGTTAGCCCCCTGTGTTCTGTTGTCTGTGCCAGAATATTTCAACTGATTCTAATCTAAAAAATGAGTTAACAGAGATGGATTTACACAGGTTTTGATCAAAGTACAATGT
Source organism: Hemiscyllium ocellatum (assembly GCF_020745735.1). Lineage (NCBI taxonomy): Eukaryota > Metazoa > Chordata > Chondrichthyes > Orectolobiformes > Hemiscylliidae > Hemiscyllium > Hemiscyllium ocellatum. The sequence goes on from NC_083438.1 coordinate 25,675,675, forward strand.
AACTCTGCAAATACAAATTCACCCCACATCTGTGTGTGTGTGTGTGTGTGTGTGTGTGTGTGTGTGTGTGGTACCTGTGTGTGCGTATAGTACAATGGTGGTCACCTGTCATGTGACATGAACCCAAGGTCCCTGTTGAGGCCCTCCCTATGGGAACTGAACTTAGCTATCAGTTCTGCTTGGCTACGTTTCGCTGCTGCCTGTCCCGAAGTCCGCCTTGGAGGATGGTCACCTGAAGGTCCGAGGTCAAATGTTCTCCAACTGGGAGGGTAGAATATGTGGTTGGCATGGACGGGTTGGAGTGAAGGGTCTGATTCCGTGCTGTACATCTCTATGACTAATGCAATCATCATGTTACCGAAGAACTGGTTGTGTTGGTGTTATCAAATCAGGTAAAATGTGAAGTGTAGGAGGGCTACCACAGAAAAATACCAAACATACTCCAAACTCGGAGTTAATTTACTAATGTCACAACAAAGGGTTGCTCAACAGTGGGAAATCAACTTGCAATAAGCAGGGATAAGTAATTCTACACAGTGTTCAATATTCAGTTGTGACTGATGGTGGACAATTAAATCATTAATTGGGGGAGGTCAATCACCTCCAACCTCATTGCCTGGAGCATCCCAACCCATCAGGTCCAAAAGATGAGGCTGAAGCATCTGTCACACCTTCAGCCAGAAGTGCTAAGTGGGTGATCCATCTCGGTCTCCCCCATGAGATTCCCAGCATCATGAACATCAGCCATTAGCCAATTCGATTCAGTCCCTGTGACATCAAGGAATGACTGAAGGCACAGGATGTTGCAATGGTCATGAACCCATCTAAAATGCCTGCAACAGCACTGGGACAAGATGCAATTCAGTACCAAAGCAAGAGTGGTGCAGAAAACTCTCCCCAACCCATGACGTGGACGCTCAGGGGAAGCAAAAGAATCGGCACATAAGAAGCTCCCAGCCCAACTCCAACACACTGACTGGGAACCATATCACCATTCACACAGTCAGAGAGTTGGACAGCACGGAAACTGATCATTTGGTACAACTCTTCCATACCGAGCAGATATCATCATTTAATCGAATCCCATTTGCCAGCATTTGGCCCATATCCCACGTTTACGGCTGTAATCATGTTTTGAAGGAGACAGGGTGAGGTGTGTCACAAAGGTGGTCTGTAAAAATGGTAATATGGAACACTGCTGCCTCACAGCGCCACAGACTCGGGTTCGATTTCCACCTCAGGCAACGATCTGCGTGGAGTTAACGCATTCTCCCCGTGTCGGCGTGGGTTTCATCTGGGTGCTCCGAATTCCTCCCACAGTCCAAAGATGTGCATTGGCCATGCTACATTGTCCAACAGTGTCAGGGATCTGCAGATTAGGGTGAATTGGCCATCCTAAATTGTCCCATCGTGTTCAGGGAAGTGCGGGTTTGGATCGATTGGCCATGCTATATTGTCCCATAGTGTTCAGGGATGTGTCGGTTAGGGTGCATTGGCCATGCTAAATTATCCCATAGTGTCAGGTTGGGGCGGATTGGCCATGCTAAATTTTTCATAGTGCCCAGGGATGTGCAGGTTAGGGTGATTTTGGCCATGCTAAATCGTCCCACAGTTCCCAGGGATGTGCAGTTTAGGGTACAGTAGTGAGGCAATGGGATTGGGTGGCTTACTCTTCGGAAGGTCGGTGTGGACATTGTTGGGCCGAAGGGCCAGTTTCCACACTGTAGGGATTCTATGGATTCTATGGGAACAGATTGGGGTGAGAAGTATGTTATATCACCTTTCACACTTATTTTGATTAGATTACGAGACGATCTTTTCTGGGTGTTTCAGTTTTATTATCAGAGGGGTGTCAGCCACTGCTCTGTAACAGATAGACCAAACCATGAGCCAACATTTCATGATGTCGATCACCTCAGAGACAACACACCAGACAGCAGCAGCTGACATTACAAATAGGCTGCAATCAAAGCTGCAACTGCTCGAGCAGTGATGACAGATCCAGACACAATCACTGGGCGAGTTACAGAAGCTGACAGCTCCATGATGTTTGATGTGTCCTTCTTTATGATTTGGTGAAATTCATCCTAAAAACATTCAACTGCATTTATATTTGCTGTTAATATCTCCATCATGTCTTTTGATGTCTCAGATTCATGATTGAGATTGGAGTTGTTCACACTGTCATGTTGGACCATCAGATACAGGAGCAGAATTGGCCCATCGAGTCTGCTTCCCATTGGATCATGGCTGATATGGTTCTCAACTCCATTCTCCTGCCCTCCCCCCACTAACCTTAGGTCCCCCTCACTAATGGAGAACCTATCTGTCACTGTTTTAAATACACTCAGTGACGTGGCCTCCATCGCCTTCTGCAGCAGTGAGTTGCACAGAGACACCACTCTCTGGCTGAAGAAATACTTCCTCATCTCAGTTCAAAAGGGTCACCCCTTCACTGTCAGGCTGTGCCCTCGGGTCCTAGCCTCCCCTCCTCGTGGAAATATCTCCACCACGTCCATTTTATCCAGGCCTGTCAGAATTCTATAAGTTTCAATGAGATCATCACCATCCCTCTGAACTCCTTTGAGAACAGACCCTGAGTCACAATTGTTCCTCTGAACAATGATAGGTTTTTGTACGTTAAAACTTCCAAAGGGATGTCACAAATACATTAAGTATGAAAGAGTAATGATGGTGGGGAGTAGGGCCTCTCAAAGATCAGAAAGGTCTGCCCCTGTGTGGAGCCACAGGAGATGGGGGAGATACTAAATGAGTATTTTGCATCAGTGTTTACTGTGGAGAAGGAGATGGAAGATATGGAACGTGGTGTTTTGTTGAAAAATGCCCATATTACAGAGGAGAAACACATAAAAGTGGATAAATCCCCAGGACCTGATGAGGTATTCCCCTGAAATTTGTAGGAAGCTCAGGGAGTGATTGCTGGACCCCAGATTGCACCAGATGGGGTACAGAGGAGATTCCCCAGGATGTTGGCTGGGTTGGAGCAGTTCAGCGATGAAGAGAGGCTGGCAAAGTTTGGGCTGTTTTCTTTGGAGCAGGGAGGATTGAGGGGGGACCTGATAGAGGTGTATAAGAGTATGAGGGGCACGGACAGCCTGGATACAAAGCAATAGTTCCCCTTAATCACAGGGTCAATAACGGGGATGGGGTGTGAGTGCAAATTTTACGGTGAAATGCAGGAGGTTTGGAGGGGATTTGAAGGCCACTATCACCCAGACAGTGGTGGGGATCAGGAATGTACTACCTGAGAGGGTGGTCGATGTCATATCCTTTAAAAAGCACTTGGAGGAGCAGTTGAAATGTCAAGGCTCTGGGTCTAATGCAGGGAAGAGGGGCTGGTATACACAGTGGTGTTCTATTGGGAAGGCTGATGCCAAGTAGAGTCATCGAGTCAGAGAGATGTACACCTGCCAGCACCCGGCCCATATCCCTCCAAACCCTTCATAATCCAATCCCCATCCAAATGCCTTTTAAATGTTGTAATTGTACCAGCCTCCACCACTTCCTCTCGCAGCTCATTCCACACACGTAATATCCTCTGTGGGAAAAGGTTGCCCCTTAGGTCTCTTTTAAATCTTTTGCCTCTTACCCTAAACCTATGCTCCTCTAGTTCTGGATTCCCCCACCCCAGGGAAGAGACATTGTCTATTTATCCTATCCATGCCCCTCATGATTATATAAACCTCGATCAGGTCACCCCTCAGCCTTCGATGCTCCAGAGAAAACAGCCCGAGCCTATTCAGCCTCTCCTATAGCTCAAATCCTCCATCCCTTTGAGAATCTTTGTGAATCTTTTCTGAACCCTTGCAAGTTTCACAACATCCTTCTGATAGGAAGGAGACCAGAATTGCACGCAATATTCCAAAAGTGGTCTAACCAATGCCTGATGCAGAATACTCATTTAATATCTTCCCCCATCTGCTGCAGTTCCACACGTGGGCTCTCTTGCTGATCTTGATGGGACGCTGTTCTCTCCCTCGTTATCCTTTTGTCCTTCATATATTCATCATCTTTCTTGGGTTCTCCTTAACCCTATTTGCCACAGCTATCTCATGTCCCCTTTTTGCCCTCCTGATTTCCCTCTTAAGTATGCTCCTACTGCCTTTATACTCTTTTACAATTGACTCAATCTCTGCTGTCTACCCTGGACACGTTTCCTTCTTTTTCTATACCAAAGCGTCAATTTCTCTCACCACCCATCATTCCCTACACCTCCCAGCCTTGCCTCTCACCCGAACAGGAATATGTTGTCTCTGGACTCTCAAAATCACATTTCTGAAGGCCTCTCATTTTCCAACCTTCCCTTTCCCTTTGAACATCTGTCCCCACTCAACCTTTGAATGTTCTTGCCTAATACCGTCAAATTTGGCTTTCATCCAATGTTGAACTTCAACTTTTAGATGCGGTCTATCCTTTTCCATCACTAATTTATTTTAAAACTAACAGATTTACAGTCACTGGCCCCTGAGTACTCCCCCACTGACACCTCAGTCACCTGCCCTGCCTTATTTCCCAAGAGGAGGTCACGTTTTGTAGCTTCTCTTGTAGGTCCATCCAGATGCTGAATCACAACATTTCCTTGTACACTAAACCCTGAAAACTCTGGCAGTCCAGGTCTATGTTTGGAAATTACCATCCTATTTTTCTTACACATGACTGAGATCTCCTTAAAGATTTGCTTCGCAAATTCCCGCTGCCTCTTGGGGTGTTCGAGAATATAATCCCAAGAAGGTCATCATCTCTTTCCTATTTCTCGGTTCCACCCAAATAATTTCCTTGGATGCATTCCCAGGAATATCCTCCCTCAGTACAGCCATAATGCTAACCCTTATCAGAAACACTGCTCCCCCTCCTCTCGCACCCACTTTTGTATCCTTCCTACAGCATTTGTATCCTGGAACATTAAGCTGCCAGTCCTGTCTGTCCCTGAGCCACGTCTCTGTAATTGCTATGATGCCCCAGTACCATATCCCTAACCATGCCCTCAATTCATCTGCCTTCCCAATTAGGCTTCTTGCATTGAAATAAATGCAGTTTAATTTATCAATCCTACCTTGTTCTCTGTTTTTGTCCTGCCTGCCCTGACTGTTTGTCTCACTCCTTTTCACAACTGTACCAGTCTCAGATTGGTTTGGAGATGCTGGTGTTGGACTGGGGTGTACAAAGTTAAAACTCACACAACACCAGGTTATAGTCTAACAGGTTTAATTGGAAGCTTTCGGAGCGCTGCTCCTTCATCAGGTGGTTGTGGAGTACACAATTGTAAAACACAGAATTTATAGCAAAAGATTACAGTGTGATGTAACTGACATTATACATTGGAAAATAGCTTGATTGTTAAGTCTCTCATCTGTTGGAATGACCATGATAGTTTCACTTGGTTCATATGTAAATCACAAAACTCTTTATAAAAGTTACATTCTCAGGTTAACTGTAACAATTGGTGTCAGGCCAGAAAAGATGTTGTAGGTGTTAGCCTCCTGTATTCTGTTGTCTGCCATAATATTTTGACTGATTCTAATCTAAAAAATGAGTTAACAGAGATGGATTTATTCAGGTTTTGATCAAAGTACAACATAATTCTGCAAATGCAAAATCACCCCACATACGTATATGTATGTGTGTGTGTCTGGTGTGGGAGTTTGTGAATGTCTGTGAGAAGAGTGTATATGTGTGTGTGTGAATGCAAAGGCGTCTAAGTCCGTGAGAGGGTGCATGTGTGAGTTTGGGAGTGTGTGTGCCGGCAGGTGTGTGTGTGAGTGTGTGTGTGTGTGTGTGTGTGTGTGTGTGTGTGTGTGTGTGTGTGTGAGTGTCTGTGTGTAGGTGTGTCTGTGTATGTATAGGAGTGCGTGTGTGTGTATAGGTGTGTGTGTGTGTGTGTATTCACGACTGTCTGTGTGTATAGGTGTGCCTGTGTGTGTGTGTGCGTGTGTGTGTGTCTGTGTGTGTGTGTATAGGTGTGTGTGTGTGTGTGTGTGTGTCTGTGTGTCTGTGTCTGTGTGTGTGTGTGTGTGTGTGAGTGTCTGTCTGTAGGTGTGTCTGTGTATGTATAGGAGTGCGTGTGTGTGTGTGTGTGTGTATAGGTGTGTGTGTGTGTGTATTCACGACTGTCTGTGTGTATAGGTGTGCCTGTGTGTGTGTGTGTGTGTCTGTGTGTGTGTATAGGTGTGTGTGTGTGTGTCTGTGTATGTGTCTGTGTGTGTGGGTGTGTGTGTGTGTTTGTGTGTGTGTGTGTATAAATGTGTGTGTGTGTGTGTGTGAGTGTCTGTGTGTTGGTGTGTCTGTGTATGTATAGGAGTGTGTGTGTGTGTGTGTGTGTGTATAGGTGTGTATGTGTGTATTCACGACTGTCTGTGTGTATAGGTGTGCCTGTCTGTGTGTGTGTGTGTGTGTGTCTGTGTGTGTGTATAGGTGTGTGTGTGTGTGTGTGTCTGTGTGTGTCTGTGTATGTGTGTGTGTGTGTGTGAGTGTCTGTGTGTAGGTGTGTCTGTGTATGTATAGGAGTGCGTGTGTGTGTGTGTGTGTATAGGTGTGTGTGTGTGTGTATTCACGACTGTCTGTGTGTATAGGTGTGCCTGTGTGTGTGTGTGTGTGTGTGTGTGTGTGTATAGTGTGTGTGTGTGTGTGTGTGTGTGTGTGTGTATAGGTGTGTGTGTGTGTGTGTGTGTGTGTGTCTGTGTCTGTGTGTCTGTGTCTGTGTGTGTGTGTGTGTGTGTATAAATGTGTGTGTGTGTGTGCGTGTATGTGTGTGTTTGTGTGTGTGTGTGTGTGTGTATAAATGTGTGTGTGTGTGTGCGTGTGTGTATGTGTGTGTTTGTGTGTGTGTGTGTATAAATGTGTGTGTGTGTGTGTGTGTGTGTGTCTGTGTGTCTGTGTCTGTGTGTGTGTGTGTGTGTATAAATGTGTGTGTGTGTGTGTGTGTGTGTGTGTGTGTGGGTGTGTGTATACTGTGCCATGGTGGTCACCCGGAGTGTGACATGAACCCAAGGTCCCGGTTGAGGCCCACCCAATGGGAACAGAACTTACCTATTGACCACTTTGTGCTGCTGCCTGTCCCAAAGTCCAACTTCAAGGATGGTCACCCGAAGGTCCAAGGTCAAATGTCCTGGACACTGAAGTGTTCCTCAACGGGGAGGGAACCCTCCTGTCTGTTGATTGTTGTGCGGTGCCCATTCATCCATTGCCATAGACTCTGCTCGGTTTCCCCAATGTACCATGCCTCAGGACATCCCTGCCTGCAGTGTATAAGATAGACAACGTTGGCTGAGTCACATGTGTACCGTAATGATCTCCTCAGGAGATAGTCACGTGCTGCAACCGACAGGGTACCCTTCGTTGTCCAGTGCTTCCTAGTAACCGAAAAACTACACCATGTGCTTCGCGACCTGCAACACAATGAGGATGAGCACCTCACCAAGACCTTCCCTACACCTCCACTTCTCACCTTTAAACAACTGCCAAACCTCAAACAGGTCATTGTTTGTAGCAAACTGCCCAGCTTTCAGGACAACTCCATACCACCCTGTCACGGTCGGTGCTGCAAGACGTGTCAGAGTGTGGACATGGATACCATCATTACGCGTGGGACACCTCCCACTATGTACGTGGCAGGTACTCATGGGACTCAGCCAACGTTGTCTATCTTATACACTGCAGGCAGGGATGCCCCGAGGCCTGGTACACTGGGGAGACTGAGCAGAGGCTACAGCAACGGATGAATGGGTATCACACAACAATCAACAGACAGGAGTGTTCCCTCCCAGTTGGAGAACACTTCAGTGATCCAGGACATTTGACCTCGGACCTTCAGGTGAACATCCTCCAAGGCGGACTTCGGGACAGGCAGCAGCGAAAAGTGGCCAAGCAGAGCTGATAGCTAAGTTCGGTTCCCATAGGGAGGGACCTTGGGTTCATGTCACACTACAGGTGACCACCATTGCACTATATACACACACAGACACTCCACACACACACACACACACACACACACACAGACACACACACACACACACTCACTCCTATGCACATACAGACACACACACACACAGACATGCACACTGACACTTACACACACTCCGGCAGGCACACACATTCCCGAACTCACACTGCACTCTCTCAGAGACTTAGACCCTTTACACTCACACACATATATCCACTATCTCTCATAGACACTCAAAAGACCCCACCCCAGACACACACACGCGCACACACAAACCCACATGCAGATGTACACATATACGTTTGTGGGGTGAATTTGTACTTGCAGAGTTACATTGTACTTTGCTCAAAAACTGCATGAATCCATGTAAGACTCTGTTAACTCATTTTTTTGATTAGAATCAGTCGAAATATTCTGGCACAGACAACAGAACACAGGGGGCTAACACCTACAACATCTGATCTGGCCTGACACCAATTGTTACAGTTTACCTGAGAATGTAACTTTTAAAAAGAGTTTTGTGATTTACATATGAACCAAGTGAAACTATCATGGTCATTCCAACAGATGAGAGACTTAACAATCAAGCTATTTTCCAATCTATAATGTCAGTTACATCACACTGTAATCTTTTGCCATAAATTCTGTGTTTTACAATTGTGTACTCCACAACCACCTGATGAAGGAGCAGCGCTCCGAAAGCTAGTGCTTCCAAATCAACCTGTTGGACTATAACCTGGTGTTGTGAGAGTTGTAACTCAGTCTCAGAGTGATCTCTTTCCTCACTAATTCCCTGGATCCTCCCCAAAACTATTCGTTTCAACCCTCCTGAGCAGCTCTCACAAATCTCCCTGCTCCTACATTAGTCGCCTAGAAGACAAAATCTTTGAGATTACTTTGTTAAGCAAAGTTTAATTAACTTATTACAAAGAAAACTTACTTGAGAAGACAGATGTCAGTGACACTGTGGATCCCAAATCCCTTGTAAACCTCACAAGGTTGTCAAATTGTTCAGTTTTTTAATGTCGTGAAGATGAGTCACATTAGACTCAATGTTAACAGTGTTTCTCTCTCCACACATGCTGCCAGACCTGCTGAGTTTCTGTAATGCTTATTGTGTTTGTTTCAAGTTTTGATGATTTTATCTTGAAACTGTGGAGAGATTTTGATATTAATATGAACATTACACATCTATATCGCTGGTGCATAAAACTCTTATCAATTCCTTACCACCATTTCTTCAGATTGTTTGCTCATTTTTGTCCAGAATTCCAATTGATTTTTTTTAACCTCGAATCCCTCAGGAGCCAATTGCAGGTCATTCTGTGATAATGTGTGTTTCATCAACGTGAATTTGCTGTAACACGATTGAAGAATTGGGGACACTTTTGACAATGTGAACTTTGAAAATGTGTGTTGGCTGCAATATGATTGGCCCCAACACGTTAAGTGCTGTTCCTGAAGCGTGATTTTACTGTAACATGGAGTTGCACATGAATGGAGTGCAAGTTTATAGCTCCTTGAAAGTGGAGTCACAGGTAGATTGGGTAGTGAAGAAGTCACTTGGTATGATTTCCTTTATTGGTCACAGCATCAAGTGCAGGAGTTGGGAGGTCATGTTGCGGCTGTACAGTAGTTCGGCCACTTTAGGAATATTGTGTGCAATTCTGGTCTCCCTCCTATCGGAAGGATGTTGTGAATCTTGAAAGGGGTCAGAAAAGATTTACAGGGATGTTGTCAGGGTTGGATGATTTGAGCTATAGGGAGAGACTGAATAGGCTGGGGCTAGTTTCCCTGGAGCATCAGAGGCTGGGGGAGACCTTATAGAGTTTTATAAAACCATGAGAGTCATGGATAGGATAAACAGACAAAGTCTTTGCCCAGGGGTGGGGGAGTTCGAAACTAGGGGGCACCAGTTCAGGATAAGTGGGGAAAGTTTTAAAAGGGGCCTAAGGGCAACGTTTTTTGTACAGAGAGTGGTGTGTGCTTGGAATGAGCTGCCAGAGGAACAGATGGAAGCTGGTAAAATTACAGCATTTAAAAGGCATCTGAATAGCTACATCAATAGGAAGGGTTTAGTGGGATAAGGGCCAGGCACTGGCAAATGGGACTAGGTTAGGTAGAGTATCTGGTTGACATGGACGAGTTGGAGTGAAGGGTCTGATTCTGAGCTGTGCATCTCTATGACTAATGCAATCATCATGTTACAGAAGAACTGAATGTGTTGGTGTTATCAAATCAGGTAAAATGTGAAGTGTAGGAGGGCTACCACAGAGAAATACCAAACATACTCCAAACAAGGAGTTAATTTACTAATGTCACAACAAAGGGTTGCTCAACAGTGGGAAATCAACTTGCAATAGGCAGGGATAAATAATCCTACACAGCCATTCCACATTGGGTTGTGACGGGTGGGGGACAATTAAATCATTAATTGGGGAGGTCCCACACTAGGGTCTCAGAGCCTGACTGTAGCCCCCTCCTGGCACACACTGGGCTGGGAAGAGAGGGGGATATCTGCTGAGGATCTGTCGGGATTTTCCTGCTGTATGTGTGGTTCCCAGAACCAAACTCTCTGTCTCTGTCCCTCGCTGTCTCTCTCTCTCTCTCCCTCACTGTCTCTGTCTCTCCCTCTCCCTCACTGTTTCTGTCTCCCTCTCACTGTCTCTCTCTCCTTTGCTGTCTCTCTCTCTCTCTCCCTCTCGCTGTCTCTCTTTCCTTCACTGTCTCTCTCTCCGTCTTTCTATCTAGCTCGCTGTCTCTCTCTCTCTCCCTCTCGCTGTCTCACTCCCTCTCTCTCTCTGTCTGGTTCTGGCTCTGGGCTGATGATTCCTCGGGGCAGAAATGATTTGATTCCCTCTGTCTCTGCACCGTCCTGAATTTCAGCTCCTGGATCTAATCCCCTCCTCGGGGCGGGGGGAACAGACTGAGAGGGAAATAAAAAGCAATTTGAAATAAAATACAGCAGCGACACCAAGAGCACAGCAAGATCCCACTGCTCTCTGCCTTCCCCAGTCTCCCACTTTACCCTGCGATACTGGGTCAGTTTAATTACTGCATCATTAATGCATTGCAGAACATCAAGCAACAGCGAAATACAAAGAAATCACTAAAGAGCAATTGGCCCGAGGCTAGAAACACACAGCAAGATCCCACAAGCAGCAGTGTGACCACAGATAGATCATCTGTGTTCCTGACCCTGGTTAAGGGTTCGATCCTGTCTCCATGATGACAGAAGGACCAATCCTACTGTTTGACAAATCCCAAACAATACCCTCATCTTCTCCGTTCCTCTCTCTCCCTCTCTCTCTGTCCCCCCTCTCCCTCTGTTCCCCCCATTCCCTGTCTCTCTCTCTCTCTCTCTCTCTCTCTGCTTCCCCTCTCTCTCAGTTCCACAGCCCTCCATTGTCCCCTCTCTCTCTGTTCCCCCCTCTCTGTTCCACCCCCCCCCCCTGTTGTACCCTCACTCTCGGTTCCCCGCTCTCTCTGTTCCCCCTCTCTGTTGCCCCACTGGCACTCTGTCCATCTCTGATAACTCTCTCTGATTTAATCCTGCACACTGTAATCTTTATTCCTCCACCCGCTCCCCCCACCCGCCCGCCCTCTCCCCACTTTAAATAATGACGGGGTAAAAACAAGGACTGCAGATGCTGGAAACCAGAGTCCAGATTAGAGTGGTGCTGGAAAAGCACAGCAGGTCAGGCAGACTCCGAGGAGCAGGAAAGTCGATGTTTAGGGCAAAAGCCCTTCATCAGGAATAGAGGCAGAGTGCCTGCAGGGTGGAGAGATAAATGAGAGGAGGGTGGGGGTGGGGAGAAAGTAGCATAGAGTACAATAGGTGAGTGGGGGTGGGGATGGAGGTGATAGGTCAGGGAGGAGGATGGGGAAGGTAGCAAAGAGTACAATGGGTGAATGGGGCTGGGGATGGAGGTGATAGGTCAGGGAGGAGGGTGGAGCAGATAGGTGGGAAGGGAGATAGGCAGGTAGGACAGGTCATGGGGACGGTGCTGAGCTGGAAATTTGGAACTGGGGTAAGGTGGGGGGAAGGGGAAATGAGGAAAATGTGTGAAGTCCACATTGATGCCCTGGGATTGAAGTGTTCTGAGGCGGAAGATGAGGCGTTCTTCCTCCAGGTGTTGGGTGGTGAGGGAGCGGCGGTGAAGGAGGCCCAGGACCTCCATGTTCTTGGCTGAGTGGGAGGGGGAGGTGAATATAAAAGCACCGTTGTGCTACTGAGACTTTATAAAGCTCTGGTTAGGCCCCATTTGGAGTACTGTGTCCAGTTTTGGTCCCCACACCTCAGGAAGGACACACTGGCACTGGAACGTGTCCAGCAGAGATTCACACGGATGATCCCTGGAATGGTAGATCTAACATACGACGAATGGCTGAGAATCCTGGGATTGTATTCATTGCAGTTTAGAAGATTAAGGGGAGATTTAATAGAAACGTACAAGGTAATACATAGCTTGGAAAGGATGGACGCTAGAAAATTGTTTCCGTTAAGCGAGGAGGCTAGGACCCGTGGACACAGCCTTAGAATTGGAGGGGGTCAATTCAGAACAGAAATGCGGAGACATTTCTTCAGCCAGAGAGTGGTGGGCCTGTGGAATTCATTGCCGCAGAGTGCAGTGGAGGCTGGGACGCTAAATGTCTTCAAGGCAGAGATTGATGAATTCTTGATGTCACAAGGAATTAAGGGCTACGGGCAGAATGCTGGTAAGTGGAGTTGAAATGCCCAACAGCCATGATTGAATGGCGGAGTGGACTCGATGGGCTGAATGGCCTTACTTCCACTCCTATGTCTAATGGCCTTATGGAAATGTTGGGCCACATGGCGGTGGGGTTGATTGGTGTGGGTGTCCCAGAGATGTTCCCTGAAGCGCTCCGCTAGGTGGCATCCAGTCTCCCAATGTAGAGGAGACTGCATCAGGAGCAACGGATACAATAAATGATATTGGTGGATGTGCAGGTAAAACTTTGATGGATGTGGAAGGCTCCTTTAGGGCCTTGGGTGGAGGTGAGGGAGGAGGTGTGGGCGCAGGTTTTGCAATTCCTTCCGGTGACAGGGGAAGGTGCCAGGATGGGAGGGTGGGTTGTAGGGGGCGTGGACCTAACCAGGTAGTCACGGAGGGAACGGTCTTTGAGGAAGGCGGAAAGGGGTGGGGAGGGAAATATATCGCTGGTGGTGGGGTCTGTTTGGAGGTGGCGGAAATATCGTTGGATGATGTGCTTTATGCGAAGGTTGGTAGGGTGGAAGATGAACACCAGGGGGGTCTGTCCTTGTTACGGTTGGAGGGGGTGGGGTTTGAGGGCGGGCTGCAGGATTTGGACGAGATGCGTTGAAGGGCATCATTAACCACGTGGGAAGGGAAATTGTGGATGATGAAGAAGGAGGCCATCTGGTGTGTTCTGTGATGGAACTGGTCCTCCTGGGAGCAGATACGGCAGAGGCGGAGGAATTGGAATACGGGATGACATTTTTGCAGGAGGTAGGGTGGGAAGAGGTATAATCCAGGGAGCTGTGGGAGTTGGTGGGTTTGTATAAAATGTCAGTGTCAAATCAGTCGTCATTAATGGAGATGGAGAGGTCAGAGATGGTCCAGGTGAACGCCTCATCTTCCGCCTCGGAACACTTCAACCCCAGGGCATCAATGTGGACTTCACCAGTTTCCTCATTTACCCCTCCCCCACCTCACCCCAGGTCCAAACTTCCAGCTCAGCACTGTCCCCATGACCTGTCCTACCTGCCTATCTCCCTATCCGCACCAGCCTCCTCCCTGACCTATCACCTCAATCGAGGAGAAAGTGAGGTCTGCAGATGCTGGAGATCAGAGCTGAAAATGTGTTGCTGGAAAAGCGCAGCAGGTCAGGCAGCATCCAAGGAACAGGAAATTCGACATTTCGGGCATTAGCCATTCCTGATGATTCCTGATGAAGGGCTTATGCCCGAAACGTCGAATTTCCTGTTCCTTGGATGCTGCCTGACCTGCTGCGCTTTTCCAGCAACACATTTTCAGCTATCACCTCCATCCCCACCCCTACTCACCTATTGCACTCTATGCTACTTTCTCCCCACCCCCACCCTCCTCTCATTTATCTCTCCACCCTGCAGGCACTCTGCCTCTATTCCTGATGAAGGGCTTTTGCCTGAAACGTTGACTTTCCTGCTCCTCAGATGCTGCCTGAACTGCTGTGCTTTTCCAGCACCACTCTAATTATTAAATAGTGACAGCTCATTTTGTTGTGTGTGGGTCAGTTTTATTTGTTTGAAAACTCCACAAAAGAAACCTGGAGAGACAGACAGAGACCCCCCTCCCAGATACACAGTGAATTGAATTGAAATGGCCATCCTGTATGTATTTCTGTGATTATCACATTTTATCCCCCTGGCCTATACACCTCTCACATCACTCTGACATGAGAACAGGTCTTTGGAGAGAGTTTCCCATTGAAGGTTTCAATTCCCTCCTCAGGGAATCCTGCCTCCCAGATCCTGGGGATTAACCTGTTTGTGTCACAATCCCGAGTCCTCGGTTACTTTAACCCCAGGCTTCAAACCCGTTTTAAACCATGAACCTTCCACTGGGACAGTCAGCTCTCTCCCTCTCTCTCACCCTCTCACTCACTCCTCCCCACCCTCCCTCTCTCGTTCTCCCTCTCTCCCCCTCTCTCTGCCCCTATCTACGTTTCCATCTCTGTTCAGCTTTCTCCTGCTCTCGAGAATTGATCTATGTCTCTCCCACACCCCCTCTGCCCTCTCTCCACCCCAACCCCCACCTGTCCCTTCTCTCTCCACCTCCCTCTCTCTCCATTCCCCCTCCGTTCTGACAGAAATGCCCTCTCCTCTCCTCCCTCCCTCCCTCCCATTTAAAGTGGGTTCCCATCTCCTTTTCCTGTAGCCATTAGCCAGGTCAATACCACATTCTGAGGGGAGGGGGAGGAGAGGATGGGTGGGTGGGGGGAGAGTGAGGTCTGTCTTGGGGGAAGTGGGGAATGATACACCCCCTCCCACTGTCAGACCATCAGCAAACAGAGCCCGGGCTCTGTTCACAGGCTGCTCTGATGTGTAAGGGGTGACCCACAGGCAGAGGGGTGCACAGCAAGATCCCACAGGCAGCTGGGTGTGGCCCCCTTGGGGTATTTCACTTTCTTTGTCCCACGCCAGAACACTCCACCCCATCCCCAGCAACAACCCCTCCATAAGCACGTTACCCTCCCCCATGTACTTCTCACACAGCAAGGTCCCAATAGTGACAGCAATTTCACAATTCAGTTTGTGACTGGGGGTCTCCCTGACTCGCTCTCCCGGCCTGTCTCTCTCCTGGTCCTGTCTCACTCTGTGTCACCAAATCCCCCTTCTCTGTGTCACCATCTCCCTCTCTCTGTGTCACCATCTCTCTCTGTGTCACCATCTCCCCCTCTCTCTCTCTGTGTCACCATCTCCCCCCCTCTCTCTCTCTCCGTGTCACCATCTCCCCCTCTCTCTCTCTCTCTCTGTGTCACCATCTCTCTCTCTCTGTCGCCTCTCCCCCTCTCTCTCTGTGTCACCATCTCTCTCTCTGTGTCACCATCTCCCTCTCTCTCTCTCTCTGTGTCACCATCCCCTCCCTCTCTCTTTGTGTTGCCATCTGCCCCCCTCTGTGTCACCATCTCTTCCTCTCTTTCTGTCACTATTTCCCCCTCTCTCTCTCTGTCACCATCTCCCCATCTCTCTCTTTGTGTGTTTATCTCCACCTCTTTCTCTCTGTCACCATCTCCTCCCCCTCTGTGTCGCTATCTCACCCTCCCCCCCCCTCCCTGTGTCACCATTTCCCCGCCACCTCACACTCTCTCTCTGTTGCCATCTTTCCCTCCCCCTCCATCTCTGTTGCCATCTCCCTCAATCACACACTGAGGACACTGCAAAACTGCTCCATTCCCTCGAACCCAGTTTGAGATGACACTGAAGGCATGGAATGTGATTTATAAATGTCCATCCCTCAGTTACTTTGTGGGGTTGCAGTGTCAGGCTGTGATTTGGGTTAAATCCAGGCCAGGCCTCTTCCCCCAAGGACATTGGGTGACCATTTTGCTCTTTATGACAAACAGAGAAAGCCCTCAGCCCTCACAGGCCTATTTCACTGGAATTCTGTGCTTCATATTCATTGGCCAACAACAGGAAGGAGGTCTCTCTGTGAGTGTTTTACTGAGATGACATCAGCAATCCTGTGGACCACTTTCATCCTCAGACAACTTCCCAACGACAGTAAACAGCACCTGCTTGGATCCTCTGAAAGTCTACTGCTCTTTCCTGAATACTCCATTGGCAATTTGTGTATACTCTGCACATGCTGAAAATGTGTTGCTGGAAAAGCGCAGCAGGTCAGGCAGCATCCAAGGAACAGGAAATTCGACGTTTCGGGCATAAGCCCTTCCTGATGAAGGACTTATGCCCGAAACGTCGAATTTCCTGTTCCTTGGATGCTGCCTGACCTGCTGCGCTTTTCCAGCAACACATTTTCAGCTCTGATACTCCAGCATCTGCAGTCCTCACTTTCTCCTATCATCTGCACATTCCAACTACATGTCCTGTTTAATGGGGGGAGATACAGAGTAAAGCTGTCTCGACACTGTCTGCATTAATGACTCCCAGAACAGGTACAGCATGGGGAGAGCTCTCTATGATGTTGCAGTCAAATAGCCGAAGGATAGGCATTCCCCAAGCAGAGGCTCAGAGTAAGCTAAGTTTAAACTGTCTCCATCACACACCCCGACACACAGATACAAAGACACAGTCCTGAACTCTCAACCGTGGTACAACAGGTTCAGTCCATCACTGACTCCACATTCTCTACTCTACACTTCCACTAATTCAACACCAAGTTCTTTGTTTGATTCTCTGTGTTCTGTTGTCATTCTCTGCTGGATTCCTGGTTCTGAGCATCCTAATGAACAGATGTTCGAATTCCACCGGCCATGTCCTGCTCCTAAACACAGCGTCTGATTTCATTCTGGTGTGTGATACAGGAGCCCCACACTGTCAGGGAAGGTGAATCTCTCACGTACTAACTCTCTTTCTATCTCTGTCTCATGCACGATCTCACTGTTTTTCTCACTCTCATGTAAAATCTCACAATTTCTTTCTCCTTCCCATGTACGATATCACCATCTCCCTCTCTCTCAGCACGTCTCTCATACATAATAGAGTCATTGAGTATACAGCACGGAAACAGACCCTTCGATCCAACCCATCCATGCTGACCAGATATCCCAACCCAATTTAGTCCCACCTGCCAGCACCCGGCCCATATCCCTCCAAACCCTTCCTGTTCATATACCCATCCAGATGCCTTTTAAATGTTACAATTGTACCAGCCTCTACCACTTCCTCTGGCAGCTCATTCCACACACGTACTACCCTCTGTGGGAAAGGTTGCCCCTCAGGTCTCTTTTAAATCTTTCCCCTCTCACCCTAAACCGATGCTTCTCTAGTTCTGAACTCCCCCACCCCAGGGAAGAGACATTGTCTGTTTATCCTATCTATGCCCCTCATGATTATATAAACCTCGATCAGGTCACCCCTCAGCCTTCGATGCTCCAGAGAAAACAGCCCGAGCCTATTCAGCCTCTCCTATAGCTCAAATCCTCCATCCCTGGCAACATCTTTGTGAATCTTTTCTGAACCCTTGCACGTTTCACAACATCCTTCTGATAGGAAGGAGACCAGAATTGCAAGCAATATTCCAAAAATGGCCTAACCACTGTCTGATGCAGAATACTCATTTAATATCTTCCCCCATCTCCTACAGTTCCACACGTGGGCTCTCTTGCTGATCTTGATGGGACGCTGTTCTCTCCCTCGTTATCCTTTTGTCCTTCATATAGTCATAATATCTCTTTGGATTCTCCTTAACCCTGTTTGCCACAGCTATCTCATGTCCCCTTTTTGCCCTCCTGATTTCCCTCTTAATTATGCTCCTACTGCCTTTATACTCTTTTACAATTGACTCAATCTCTGTTGTCGACCCTGGACACGTTTCCTTCTTTTTCTATACCAAAGCCTCGATTTCTCTCATCACCCATCATTCCCTACACCTCCCAGCCTTGCCTCTCACCCGAACAGGAATATGTTGTCTCTGGACTCTCAAAATCACATTTCTGAAGGCTTCTCATTTTCCAACCTTCCCTTTCCCTTTGAACATCTGTCCCCACTCAACTTTTGAATGTTCTTACCTAATACCGTTCAATTTGGCCTTCATCCAATTTTGAACTTCAACTTTTAGATGCGGTCTATCCTTTTCCATCACTAATTTATTTTAAAACTAACAGATTTACAGTCACTGGCCCCGAAGTACTCCCCCACTGACACCTCAGTCACCTGCCCTGCCTTATTTCCCAAGAGGAGGTCACGTTTTGTAGCTTCTCTTGTAGGTCCATCCAGATGCTGAATCACAACATTTTCTTGTACACTAAACCCTGAAAACTATGGCAGTCCAGGTCTATGTTTGGAAATTACCATCCTACTTTTCTTACACATAACTGAGATCTCCTTAAAGATTTGTTTTGCAATTTCTCACTGCCTCTTGGGGTGTTCGAGAATATAATCCCAAGAAGGTCATCATCTCTTTCCTATTTCTCAGTTCCACCCAAATAATTTCCTTGGATGCATTCCCAGGAATATCCTCCCTCAGTACAGCCATAATGTTCACCCTTATCAGAAACACTGCTCCCCCTCCTCTCCACCCCCTTTTGTATCCTTCCTACAGCATTTGTATCCTGGAACATTAAGCTGCCAGTCCTGTCTGTCCCTGAGCCACGTCTCTGTAATTGCTATGATGCCCCAGTACCATATCCCTAACCATGCCCTCAATTCATCTGCCTTCCCAATTAGGCTTCTTGCATTGAAATAAATGCAGTTTAATTTATCAATCCTACCTTGTTCTCTGTTTTTGTCCTGCCTGCCCTGACTGTTTGTCTCACTCCTTTTCCCAACTGTACCAGTCTCAGATTGATTTGGAGATGCTGGTGTTGGACTGGGGTGTACAAAGTTAAAAATCACACAACACCAGGTTATAGTCCATTAGGTTTAATTGGAAGCACTAGCTTTCGGAGCGCTGCTCCTTCATCAGGTGGTTGTGGAGTACACAATTGTAAAACACAGAATTTATAGCAAAAGTTTACAGTGTGATGTAACTGACATTATACATTGGAAAATAGCTTGATTGTTAAGTCTCTCATCTGTTGGAATGACCATGATAGTTTCACTTGGTTCATATGTAATTCACAAAACTCTTTTTAAAAGTTACATCCTCAGGTAAACTGTAACAATTGATGTCAGGCCAGAGAAGATGTTGTAGGTGTTAGCCTCCTGTGTTCTGTTGTCTGTGCCGTAATATTTCAACTGATTCTAATCTAAAAAAATGAGTTAACAGAGATGGATTCATCCAGGTTTTGATCAAAGTACAATGTAACTCTGCAAATACAAATTCACCCCACAAACGTGTGTGTGTGTGCGTATATAGTGTGGTGGTCACCTGCAATGTGACATGAACCCAAGGTCCCTGTTGAGGGCCTCCCTATGGGAACTGAAATTAGCTTTCACATCTGCTCGACCACGTTTCGCTGCTGCCTGTCCCAAAGACCGCCTAGGAGGATTGTCACCCGAAGGTCCGAGGTCAAATGTTCTCCAACTAAGAGGGAACACTCCTGTCTGTTGATTGTTTTGCGGGGTCCATTCCTGTTGCCGTAGCCTCTGCTCGGTCTCCCCAATGTACCAGGCCTCGGGACATCCCTGCCTGCAGTGTATAAGATAAACAACGTTGGCTGAGTCACATGAGTACCTGCCACGTACATAGTGGGAGGTGTCCAACGCGTAATGATGGTATCCATGTCCACACTCTGACATGTCTTGCAGCGCCGACCGTGACAGGGTTGTATGGAGTTGTCCTGAAAGCTTGGCAGTTCGCTACGAACAATGATCTGTTTGAGGTTTGGCGGGTATTTAAAGGTGAGAAGTGGAGGTGTGGGGAAGGTCTTGGTGAGGTGCTCATCCTCATTGATAATGTGTTGCAGGTCGCGAAGAACATGGCGTAGTTTTTCGGTTCCTGGGAAGTACTGGATAACGAAGGGTACCCTGTCGGTTGCAGCACGTGTCTGACTCCTAAGGAGGTCATTACGGTACTCATGTGACTCAACCAGCGTTGTCTATATACACACACACACACACACACACACGCACTCCTATACTCACACATATAAACACATCTATACACACACACACACACACACACACACACACACACATGCACATATACACATATACGTTTGTGGGGTGAATTTGTATTTGCAGAGTTACATTGTACTTTGCTCAAAAACTGCATGAATACTTGTAAGGCTCTGTTAACTCATTTTTTAGATTAGAATCAGTCTAAATATTGTGGCACAGACAACAGAACACAGGGGGCTGACACCAATTGTTACAGTTAACCTGAGAATGTAACTTTTAAAAAGAATTTTGTGATTTACATATGAACCAAGTGAAACTATCATGGTCATTCCAACAGATGAGAGACTTAACAATCAAGATATTTTCCAATATATAATGTCAGTTACATCACACTGTAATCTTTTGCTATAAATTCTGTGTTTACAATTGTGTACTCCACAACCACCTGATGAAGGAGCAGCGCTCCAAAAGCTAGTGTTTCCAAATAAACCTATTGGACTATAACCTGGTGTTGTGTGAGTTGTAACTCAGTCTCAGAGTGATCTCTTTCCTCACTAATTCCCTGGATCCTCCCCTAAACTACTCGTTTCAACCCTCCTGAGCAGCTCTCACAAATCTCCCTGCTCCTACATTAGTCTCCTAGAAGACAAAATCTTTGAGATTACTTTGTTAAGCAAAGTTTAATTAACTTATTACAAAGAAAACTTACTAGAGAAGACAGATGTTAGTGACACTGTGGATCCCAAATCCCTTGTAAACATCACGAGGTTGTCAAATTGGTCATTTTTGATGTCGTGAGATGAGTCACATTAGACTCAATGTTAACAGTGTTTCTCTCTCCACACATGCTGCCAGACCTGCTGAGTTTCTGTAATGCTCATTGTGTTTGTTTCAAGTTTTGATGATCTGATCTTGAAACTGTGGAGAGATTTTGATATTAATATGAACATTACACATCTATATCACTGGTGCATAAAACTCTTATCAATTCCTTACCACCATTTCTTCAGATTGTTTGTTCTTTTTGTCCAGAATTCCAATTGATTTTTTTTTAACCTTGAATCCCTCAGGAGACAATTGCAGGTCATTCTGTTATAACGTATGTTTCATCAACATGAATTTGCTGTAACACGATTGAAGAATTGGGGACACTTTTGACAATGTGAACTTTTAAAATGTGTGTTGGCTGCAACATAATTGGCACCAACACGTTAAGTGCTGTTCCTGAAGTGTGATTTTACTGTAACATGGAGTTGCACATGAATGGAGTGCAAGTTTATAGCTCCTTGAAAATGGAGTCGCAGGGAGACAGGATAGTGAAGAATGCGCTTGGTATGCTTTCCTTTATTGGTCACAGCATCAAGTGTAGGAGTTGGGAGGTCATGTTGCGGCTGTACAGGACATTGGTTCGGCCACTTTAGGAATATTGTGTGCAATTCTGGTCTCCCTCCTATCGGAAGAATGTTGTGAATCTTGAAAGGAGTCAGAAAAGATTTACAGGGATGCTGTCAGGGTTGGATGATTTGAGCTATAGGGAGAGACTGAATACGCTGGGGCTGTTTTCCCTGGAGCATCAGAGGCTGCAGGTGACCTTATAGAGTTTTATAAAATCATGAGAGTCATGGACAGGATAAACAGATGAAGTCATTGCCCAGGGGTGGGGGTGTTCAAACCTAGAGGGCACAGGTTCAGGGGGACAGGGGAAAGATTCAAAAGGGACCTAAGGAGCAACGTTTTTTATGCAGAGAGTGGTGTGTGCATAGAATGAGCTGCTAAAGGAAGAGGTGGAGGCTGCTACAATTACAGCATTTAAAAGGCATCTGGATGTGTACATCAATAGGAAGGGTTTAGAGTGATAAGGGCCAGGCACTGGCAAATGGGACTACATTAGATTCAGAGATCTGGTCAACATGGATGAGTTGGAGTGAAGGGTCTGATTCCGTGCTGTACATCTTTACGACTAATGCAATCATCATGTTACAGAAGAACTGGCTTTGTTGACATTATCAAATCAGGTAAAATGTGAAGTGTAGGAGGGCTACCACAGAGAAATACCAAACATACTCAAAACTCGGAGTTAATTTACTAATGTCACAACAAAGGGTTGCTCAACAGTGGGAAATCAACTTGCAGTAGGCAGGGCTAAGTAATTCTACACAATGTTCAATATTCAGTTGTGACTAATGGTGGACAATTAAATCATTAATTGGGGGAGGTCAATCACCTCCAACCTCATTGCCTGGAGGATCCCAACCCATCAGGTCCAAAAGATCAGGCTGAAGCATCTACAACACCTTCAGCCAGAAGTGCCAAGTGGGTGATCCATCTCGGTCTCCCCCATGAGATTCCCAGCATCATGAACATCAGCCATTAGCCAATTCGATTCAGTCCCTGTAACATCAAGGAATGACTGAAGGCACAAGATGTTACAATGGTCATGAACCCATCTAAAATGCCTGCAACAGCACTGGGACAAGATGCAATGCAGTACCAAAGCAAGAGTGGTGCAGAAAACCCTCCCCAACCCATGACATGGACGCTCAGGGGAAGCAAAAGAATCGGCACATAAGAAGCTCCCAGCCCAACTCCAACACACTGACTGGGAACCATATCCCCATTCACACAGTCAGAGAGTTGGACAGCACGGAAACAGATCCTTTGGTGCAACTCTTCCATACCGAGCAGATATCATCATTTAATCGAATCCCATTTGCCAGCATTTGGCCCATATCCCATGTTTACGGCTGTAATCATTTTTTGAAGGAGACAGGGTGAGGTGTGTCACAAAGGTGGTCTGTTAAAATGGTAATATGGAACACTGCTGCCTCACAGCGCCACGGACTCGGGTTCGATTTCCACCTCAGGCGACTGTCTGCGTGGAGTTAACGCATTCTCCCCGTGTCGGCGTGGGTTTCATCTGGGTGCTCCGAATTCCTCCCACAGTCCAAAGATGTGCATTGGCCATGCTACATTGTCCAACAGTGTCAGGGATATGCAGATTGGGGTGAACTGGCCATCCTAAATTGTCCCATCGTGTTCAGGGAAGTGCGGGTTTGGGTCGATTGGCCATGCTATATTGTCCCATAGTGTTCAGGGATGTGTCGGTTAGGGTGCATTGGCCATGCTAAATTATCCCATAGTGTCAGGTTGGGGTGGATTGGCCATGCTAAATTGTCCCATAGTGTCAGGGATGTGCAGGTTAGGCGGGTTGGCCATGCTAAATTATCCAACAGTGTCCAGGGTTATGCAGGTTAGGGTGAACTGGCCATGCTAAATTGTCCCATAGTGCACAGGGATGTGTAGGTTAGGGCGGATTGGCCATGCTAAATTGTCCCATCGTGCACAGGGATGTGCAGGTTAGGTTGAATTGGCCATGCTAAATTGTCCCATAGTGCACAGGGATGTGCAGGTTAGGGTGAATTGGCCATGCTAAATTGTCCCATAGTGCACAGGGATGTGTAGGTTAGGATGAATTGGCCATGCTAAATTGTCCCACAGTGCCCAGGGATGTGCAGTTTAGGGTACAGTAGTGAGGGAATGGGATTGGGTGGCTTAGTCTTCGGAAGGTCGGTGTGGACATGTTGGGCCGAAGGGCCAGTTTCCACACTGTAGGGATTCTATGGATTCTATAGGAACAGATTGGGGGTGAGAAGTATGTTATATCACCTTTCACATTTATTTTTATTAGATTACGAGACGATCTTTTCTGGATGTTTCAGTTTTATTATCAGAGGGGTGTCAGCCTCTGCTCTGTAACAGATAGACCAAACCATGAGCCAACATTTCATGATGTAGATCACCTCAGAGACAACACACCAGACAGCAGCAGCTGACATTACAAATAGGCTGCAATCAAAGCTGCAACTGCTCGAGCAGTGATGACAGATCCAGACACAATCACTGGGCGAGTTACAGAAGCTGACAGCTCCATGATGTTTGATGTGTCCTTCTTTATGATTTGGTGAAATTCATCCTAAAAACATTCAACTGCATTTATATTTGCTGTTAATATCTCCATCATGTCTTTTGATGTCACAGATTCATGATTGAGATTGGAGTTGTTCACACTGTCATGTTGGACCATCAGATACAGGAGCAGAGTTGGCCCATCGAGTCTGCTTCCCATTGGATCATGGCTGATATGGTTCTCAACTCCATTCTCCTGTCTTCTCCACCCTAACCTATGGTCCCCCGCACTAATGGAGAACCTATCTGTCACTATTTTAAACACACTCAGTGACGTGGCCTCCATAGCCTTCTGCAGCAGTGAGTTGTACAGAGACACCACTCTCTGGCTGAAGAAATTCTTCCTCATCTCAGTTCAAAAGGGTTACCCCTTCACTCTCAGGCTGTGCCCTCGGGTCCTAGCCCCCACTCCTCGTGGAAATATCTCCACCACGTCCATTTTATCCAGGCCTGTCAGAATTCTGCAGGTTTCAATGTGATCATCACCATCCTTCTGAACTCCTTTGAGAACAGACCCTGAGTCCCAATTGTTCCTCTGAACAATGATCGATTTTTGTACGTTAAAACCTCCAAAGGGATGTCACAAATACATTAAGTATGAAAGAATAATGATGGTGGGGAGTAGGGCCTCTCAAAGATCAGAAAGGTCTGCCCCTGTGTGGAGCCACAGGAGATGGGAGTGATACTAAATGAGTATTTTGCATCAGTGTTTACTGTGGAGAAGGAGATGGAAGATATGGAATGTGGGGTTTTGTTGAAAAATGTCCATATTACAGAGGAGAAGCTGCTGGATGTCTTGAAACACATAAAAGTGGATAAATCCCCAGCACCTGATGAGGTGTTCCCCTGAAATTTGTAGGAAGCTCAGGAAGTGATTGCTGGGCCCCAGATTGCACCAGATGGGGTACAGAGGAGATTCCCCAGGATGTTGGCTGGGTTGAAACAGTTCAGCGATGAAGAGAGGCTGGCTAAGTTTGGGCTGTTTTCTTTGGAGCAGGGAGGATTGAGGGGGGACCTGATAGAGGTGTATAAGGGTATGAGGGGCACGGACAGCCTGGATACGAAGCAACAGTCGCCCTTAATCACAGGGTCACTAACAGTGCGGGGGGCTCACTTTAAGGTGAAAGGCAGCAGGGTTCGAGGGGATTTGAGGGGCACTATCACCCAGAGGGTGTTGGGGATCTGGAATGTATTACCTGAGAGGATAGTCGATGTCATATCCTTTAAAAATCACTTGGAGGAGCAGTTGAAATGTCAAGGCTCTGGGTCTAATGCAGGGAAGAGGGGCTGGTGTACACAGTGGTGTTCTACTGGGAAGGCTGATGCCAAGTAGAGTCATAGAATCAGAGAGATGTACACCTGCCAGCACCCGGCCCATATCCCTCCAAACCCTTCCTTTTCCTACACCCATCCAGATGTCTTTTAAATTTTACAATTGTACCAGCCTCCACCACTTCCTCTGGCAGCTCATTCCACACACATACCCCACTCTGTGTGAAAAGGTTGCCACTTAGGCTTCTTTTCCATATCTTTCCCCTCTCACCCTAAACCTTTGCCCTCTAGTCCTGGACTCCCCCACCCCAGAGAAGAGACTTTGTCTATTTATCCTATCATGCCCCTCATGATTTTATAAACCTCTATCAGGTCACCCCTCAGCCTCTGTCGCTCAAGAGAGAACAGCCTTCACCTGTTCAGTCTCTGCTATAGCTCAAA
Organism: Hemiscyllium ocellatum; assembly: GCF_020745735.1. Taxonomy (NCBI): domain Eukaryota; kingdom Metazoa; phylum Chordata; class Chondrichthyes; order Orectolobiformes; family Hemiscylliidae; genus Hemiscyllium; species Hemiscyllium ocellatum. The sequence continues at coordinate 25,701,522 of NC_083438.1, forward strand.
TCCTCCAACCCTGGCAACATCTTTGTGCATCTATTCTGAACCCTTGCAAGTTTCACAACATCCTTCTGATAGGAAGGACACCAGAAATGCATGCACACACAGATTCACACTCACACACAGAGTCACTTGCATGTGTGAGAGTAGGTGCAGGAGAGACTGTGAGAGAGTGTGAGAGAGTGAGTGCGATCATCGAGTGCAATTCTCTAATCCCATCCTCCCCCTCATGTCCCTTGGTTCATTTAGACACAAGAATGAAAGCAAGATCATTTATGGGAGAGGGGGAAAGAGAGAGAGAGAGAGATAGAGAAAGAGAGATTGTGTGCAAGAGAGTGATAGTGAGATTATACATGAGAGAGACTGACCTCCCCCTGTCCCCAAGGGACTCCTGTATCACACACCGCAATGAAATCAGACGCTGTGTTCAGGAGCAGGACATGGCCCGTGGAATTAGAACGTCTGTTCATGAGGACATTCAGATCCAGGAATCCATCAGAGAATGACAGCAGAACAGAGAGAATCAAACAAAGAACTCGGTGCTGAATTTGTGGGAGATTACAGTTGAGAATACAGAGCCAGTGATATACCGACCCTGTTGGAACAAAGTCAAGAGTTTGTTTGTGTCTGTATGTGGGATACATTTGATGGAGACAGTTTAAACTGAGTTGAACTCTGCGTCTCTGCTTGGGGAATGCCTGTGCTTCACATTTCTGTGACATCATCCAGAATTGCACACAATATTCCAAAGTGGTCGAACCATTGTCCTGTACAGCCGCAACGTGACCTCCCAACCCCTATACTCAATACTCTGACCAATAATGGACAGCATACCAAATGCTTCTTCACTATCCTATCTGCTTGTGACTCCACTTTCCAGGAGCTATAAAGCTGTATGCCAAGGTCTCTTGGTTCAGCAACACTCCCCTCGACCTGACCATTAAGTGTATAACACCTTGATTTCACATTCCAAATGCAGCACCTCACATTGATCTAAATTAAACTCCACCTGCCACTCCTTGACCCATCGGCCCCTCTGATCAAGATCCTGCTGTACTCTGGGCTAACCTTCTTTGCTGTCTACTACACCTCCAATTCTGGTGTCATCTGCAAGCTTACTAACGATACCTCCTGCATTCACACCCAAACCATTTATATAAGTGATAAAAAGCAGTGGACCCAGCACTGATCCTTGTGGCACACCACTGGTCACAGGCCTCCACTCTGAAAACACAGTAAACACTGATGCAAATTACTCATTTAATATCTACCCCCATCTCCAGCAGTACCACTCATAGGCTGCCCTGCTGATCTTTGAGGAGCCCTATTGTCTCCCTAGTTACCCTTTTGTCATTAATGTATTGATACAATCCCTTGGGAATTCTCCTTAACCCTATTTGCCAAATCTATCACATGTCTCCTTTTTGCCCTCCTGATTTCCCTCTTAAGTATACTCCTGCAGCCATTACCCTCCTCCAAGGATTAACTCGATTTCTGCTATCTATCCCTGACATGTGTTTCCTTTCTTAACTAAAACCTCAATATCTCCCGTCATCCAGCTTTCCCTATACCTTGCCTTTCCTTACCATTCCCGCTAACAGCAACATATTCTCCCTGGACTCTTGTCGTCTCATTTTCAAAGGCTTCCCATTTTCCAACCATCCCTTTATCTGCAAATCACCCCTCCCCCAATTCCAAATTGGCCTTCCTCCCATTTAGAACTTTAACTTTTAGATCCAGCCTATCCTTTTCCATCGTTGTTTTAAAACTAATACAATTATAGAATTATGTTCGCTGCCCCCAAAGTGCTCCCCCACTGACACTTCGATTTCCTGCTGAATAAGGGTATAGTACATGAGTGTGGTGCTGGAAAAGCTCAGCAGGTCAGTCAGCATCCGAAGGGCAGGAGAATTGCCTTTTCGGGCATAATCCATTCATCAGGAAAGTGAAACGTCCGAAACGTCGATTCTCCTGCTCCTTGGATGCTGCCTGACCTGCTGTGCTTTTCCAGCACCACACTCTCGACTCTGACCTCCAGTATCACTTTCTCCTGCAGTCTATAATACAATCCCAATAAGGTGATCATCCATTTCTCATTTCTCAGTTCCACCCAAATAACTTCATTCCATGTATTCTCAGGAATATCCTCCCCAAGTACAGCCGTGATATTATCCCTGATCAACAATGCCATTCCCTCCCCTGTCTTGCCCCCCACCTTCCTGTCCTGCCCTATTGGATTGGTATCAGGGAACATTAAGCTGCCAGTCCTGTCCATCCCTGAACCATGTCTCTGTCATCGTTATGATATCTCAGCCCCATGTTCCTAACCATGCCCTGCGTTCATCCACCTTCCCTGTTAGTCCCCTTACATTGAAATAATGTTTGTCCTCCTATTTCCTGACACTATCATTGGGTTAACTCTCTGACATATGTGTACAAGATCAGCTGAACCCCCGAGACATTAATTGCAGATTTTCCCACCACATTAGACAGAAGCGTTCTGCTTTTTCTATTCTTCCTGCAGATCTGAACCTGCCCTCCCTCAGGGACAAAACCTGCCTGGGTCTGAATGTCTGAAAATGAGGAATTTGCAACAGCAACAGTATATGATGGATGGCAGTTCTAGGAAGGGGGGAAAGTCTCAGATACAGTCACATAGATGGGTTAACTGCAGGAAAGGTAAGAGAGGTAGGCACCTAGTTCAGGAGTCTTTTGTGGATATATCCATTTCAAACAGGTTTGCTGGTTGGAAAATGTAGTGGGTGATGGATTCTCAGGGGAACGTAGCACAAACAGCCAAGTTTCTGGTATTGAGACTGGCTCTAATGCAATGAGGGTTACGTCGGGTTCCAAGAGATCAATTATGTTAGGGGATTCTGTAGTCCGAAGTACAGACAGACATTTCTGTGGCCAACAGCGAGAAAGCAAATGGTGTGTTGCTTCCCTGTGTCCAGGATCAAGGATGTCTCAGAGAACGCGTAGAATGCTCTCACGGGAGAGAGGGGCCAGCAGGATGTGGATGACTAAAGAAATTTAGGGTTTTGTTCAGAAAAAGAAGGAAGCATATGTCAGGTACAGACAGGATAGATCAAGTGAATCCTTAGAAGAGTATAAAGGCAGTAGGAGTATACTGAAGAGGGAGGTCAGGAGGGCAAAAAGGGGACATGAGATAGCTTTGGCAAATAGAATTGAGGAGAATCCAAAGGGTTTTTACAAATACATTAAGGATAAAAGGGTAACTCGGGAGAGAATAGGGCCCCTCAAAGATCAGCAAGGTGGCCTTTGAGTGGAGACGCCGAAAATGGGGGAGATACTAAATGAGAATTTTGCATCAGTGTTTTCTGTGGAAAAGGATATGGAAGACATAGAATGTAGGGAAATAGATGGTGACATCTTGCAAAATGTCCAGATGACAGAGGAGAAAGTGCTGGATGTCTTGAAACGGGTAAAGGTGGATAAATCCCCAGGACCTGATCAGGTGTACCCAAGAACTCTCTGGGAAGCCAGAGGAGTGATTGCTGGGCCTCTTGCTGAGATATTTGTATCATTGATATACACAGGAGAGGTGCAAGAAGACTGGAGGTTGGCAAACGTGGTGCCACTGTTTAAGAAGGATGGCAAGGACAAGCCAATGAACTGCAGACCAGTGAGCCTGACCTCGGTGGTGGGAAAGTTGTTGGAGGGAATCCTGAGGGACAGGATGTACATGTATTTGGAAAGGCAAGGACTGATTAAGATCGTCAACATGGATTGGTGTGTGGGAAATCATGTCTCACAAACTTGTGTTTTTTGAAGAAGTAGCAAAGAGGCTTGATGAGGGCAGTGCGGTGGATGTGATCTGTATGGATTTCAGTAAGGCATTCGACAAGGTTCCCCATGGGAGACTGATTAGCAAGGTTAGATCTCATGGAATACAGGGAGAACTAGCCATTTGGAGACAGAATTGGCTCAAAGGTAGAAGAAAGAGCGTGGTGGTGGAGGGTTGTTTTTCAGACTGGAGGCCTGTGACCATGGAGTGCCACAAGGATCGGTGCTGGGTCCTCTACTTTTTGTCATTTAAATAAATGACTTGGATGCGAGCATAAGAGGTACAGTTAGTAAGTTTGCAGATGACACCAAAATTGGAGGTGTAGTGGACAGTGAAGAGGGTTGCCTCAGATTACAACAGGATCTTGACCAGATGGGCCAATGGGCTGAGAAGTGGCAGATGGTGTTTAATTCAGTTAAATGCGAGGTGCTGCATTTTGGGAAAGCAAATCTTAGCAGGACTTATACACTTAATGGTAAAGTTCTAGAATGTGCTGCTGAACAAAGAGACCTTGGACTGCAGGTTCATAGCTCATGGAAAGTGGAGTCGCAGGTAAATAGGATAGTGAAGAAGGCGTTTGGTACGCTTTCTTTTATTGGTCAGAGTATTGAGTACAGGAGTTGGGAGGTCATGTTGCGGCTGTACAGGTTAGGCCACTGTTGGAATATTGCGTGCAATTCTAGTCTCTTCCCTATTGGAAAGATGTTGTGAAACTTGAAAAGATTTACAAGGATGTTGCCAGGGTTGGAGGATTTGAGCTATGGGAAAAGGGTGAATTGGCTGGGGCTGTTTTCTCTGGAGCGTTGGAGGCTGGAGGAGGGACCTTATAGAGGTTTATAAAATCATGAGGAGCATGGATAAGATGAACAGAAAGAGTATTTTCCCCCGTGTGGTGGAGTCCAAAACTAGAGGGCATAGGTGAGAGGGGAAAGATATAAAAGAGACCTAAGGGGCAACATTTTCAGACAGAGGGTGGCACGTGAATGGAATGAATGCCAGAGGAAGTGGTGGAGGCTGGTACAATTGCAACACTGAAGAGGCATTTGGACGGATATAAAAATAGGAAGAATTTGGAGGAATTTGGGCCAGGTGCTGGCAGGTGGGACTAGATTGGGATGGGACATCTGGTCAGCATGCCCGGGTTGGACCGAAGGGTCTGTTTCCGTGCTGTACACTCAATGACTCGATTATGTATGAGACGTGCTGAGAGAGAGAGGGAGGTGGTGATATCGTACATGGGAAGGAGAAAGAAATTGTGAGATTTTACATGAGAGTGAGAAAAACAGTGAGATTGTGTGTGAGACAGAGATAGAAAGAGAGTTAGTACGTGAGAGATTCACCTTCCCTGACAGTGTGGGGCTCCTGTATCACACACCAGAATGAAATCAGAGGCTGTGTTTAGGAGCAGGACATGGCCGGTGGAATTAGAACATCTGTTCATTAGGATGCTCAGAACCAGGAATCCAGCAGAGAATGACAACAGAACAGAGAGAATCAAACAAAGAACTTGGTGTTGAATTAGTGGAAGTGTAGAGTAGAGAATGTAGAGTCAGTGATGGACTGAAACTGTTGTACCACGGTTGAGAGTTCAGGACTGTGTCTTTGTATCTGTGTGTTGGGGTGTGTGATGGAGACAGTTTAAACTTAGCTTACTCTGAGCCTCTGCTTGGGGAATACCTATCCTTCGGCTATTTGACTGCACCATCATAGAGAGCTCTCCCCATGCTGTACCTGTTCTGGGAGTCATTAATGCAGACAGTGTCGAGACAGCTTTACTCTGTATCTCCCCCCATTAAACAGGACATATCATTGGAATGTGCAGGTGATAGGAGAAAGTGAGGTCTGCAGATGCTGGAGATCAGAGCTGAAAATGTGTTGCTGGAAAAGCGCAGCAGGTCAGGCAGCATCCAAGGAACAGGAAATTCAACGTTTCGGGCATAAGCCCTTCATCGTCGAAACGTCGAATTTCCTGTTCCTTGGATGCTGCCTGACCTGCTGCGCTTTTCCAGCAACATATTTTCAGCTCTGATGATACACAAATTGCCAATGGAGTATTCAGGAAAGAGCAGTAGACTTTCGGAGGATCCAAGCAGGTGCTGTTTACTGTCGTTGGGAAGGTGTCTGAGGATGAAAGTGGTCCACAGGATTGCTGATGTCATCTCAGTAAAACACTCACAGAGAGACCTCCTTCCTGTTGTTGGCCAATGAATATGAAGCACAGAATTCCAGTGAAATAGGCCTGTGAGGGCTGAGGGCTTTCTCTGTTTGTCATAAAGAGCAAAATGGTCACCCAATGTCCTTGGGGGAAGAGGCCTGGCCTGGATTTAACCCAAATCACAGCCTGACACTGCAACCCCACAAAGTAACTGAGGGATGGACATTTATAAATCACATTCCATGCCTTCAGTGTCATCTCAAACTGGGTTCGAGGGAATGGAGCAGTTTTGCAGTGTCCTCAGTGTGTGATTGAGGGAGATGGCAACAGAGATGGAGGGGGAGGGAAAGATGGCAACAGAGAGAGAGTGTGAGGTGGCGGGGAAAATGGTGACACAGGGAGGGGGGGGGAGGGTGAGATAGCGACACAGAGGGGGAGGAGATGGTGACAGAGAGAAAGAGGTGGAGATAAACACACAAAGAGAGAGATGGAGAGATGGTGACACAGAGAGAGAGGGAAATAGTGACAGAAAGAGAGGAAGAGATGGTGACGCAGAGGGGGGCAGATGGTAACACAAAGAGAGAGGGGTGAGATGGTGACACAGAGAGAGACAAAAGGAGAAGGTGACAGGGAGAAGGAGAGGGAGAGATGTTGTCACAGAGAGAGAAAGGGAGATGGTGTCACAGAAAGACAGAGGGAGAAGGCGACACAGAAAGAGACAGAGATGGTGACAGAGAGAGAGAGAAGGGGGAAGATGGTGACACAGAGAGAGGGGGAGACGGTGACACAGAGAGGGAGAGGGGAGATGGTGACACAGAGAGAGAGAGAGAGGGGGAGAGGGGGAGATGGTGACTCAGAGCGAAAGAGAGGGGGAGATGGTGACACAGAGAGAGAGAGGGGGAGATGGTGACACAGAGAAGGGGGATGTGGTGACACAGAGTGAGACAGGACCAGGAGAGAGACAGGCCGGGAGAGCGAGTCAGGGAGACCCGCAGTCACAAACTGAATTGTGAAATTGCTGGCACTATTGGGATCATGCTGTGTGAGAAGTACATGGGGGAGGGTAACGTGCTTATGGAGGGGTTGTTCCTGGGGATGTGGTGGAGTGTTCTGACGTGGGACAAAGAAGGTGAAATACCCCGGGGTGCCACACCCAGCTGCCTGTGGGATCTTGCTGTGCACCCCTCTGCCTGTGGGTCACCCCTTACACATCAGAGCAGCCTGTGGACAGAGCCCGGGCTCTGTTTGCTGATGGTCTGACAGTGGGAGGGGGTGTATCTTCCCCCCTTTCCCCCAAGACAGACCTCACTCACCCCACCCCCCCACCCATCCTCTCCTCCCCCTCCCCTCAGAATGTGGTATTGACCTGGTTAATGGCTACAGGAAAAGGAGATGGGAACCCACTTTAAATGGGAGGGAGGGAGGGAGGAGAGGAGAGGGCATTTCTGTCAGAACGGAGGGGGAATGGAGAGCATGGGAGGGGGGGGAGAAGGGACGGGTGGGGGTTGGGGTGGAGAGAGGACAGAGGGGGTGTGGGAGAGACATAGATCAATTCTCGAGAGCTGGAGAAAGCTGAGCAGAGATGGAAACGTAGATAGGGGCAGAGAGAGGGGGAGAGAGGAGAACGAGAGAGGGAGGGTGGGGAGGAGTGAGTGAGAGTGTGAGAGAGAGGGAGAGAGCTGACTGTCCCAGTGGAAGGTTCATGGTTTAAAACGGGTTTGAAGCCTGGGGTTAAAGTAACCGAGGACTCGGGATTGTGACACAAACAGGTTAATCCCCAGGATCTGGGAGGCAGGATTCCCTGAGGAGGGAATTGAAACCTTCAATGGGAAACTCTCTCCAAAGACCTGTTCTAATGTCAGAGTGATGTGAGAGGTGTATAGGCCAGGGGGATAAAATGTGATAATCACAGAAATACATACAGGATGGCCATTTCAATTCAATTCACTGTGTATCTGGGAGGGGGGTCTCTGTCTGTCTCTCCAGGTTTCTTTTGTAGAGTTTTCAAACAAATAAAACTGACCCACACACAACAAAATGAGCTGTCACTATTTAATAATTAGAGTGGTGCTGGAAAAGCACAGCAGTTCAGGCAGCATCTGAGGAGCAAGAAAGTCAACGTTTCAGGCAAAAGCCCTTCATCAGGAATAGAGGCAGAGTGCCTGCAGGGTGGAGAGATAAATGAGAGGAGGGTGGGGGTGGGGAGAAAGTAGCATAGAGTACAATAGGTGAGTGGGGGTGGGGATGGAGGTGATAGCTGAAAATGTGTTGCTGGAAAAGCGCAGCAGGTCAGGCAGCATCCAAGGAACAGGAAATTCGACGTTTCGGGCATAAGCCCTTCATCAGGAATCATCAGGAATGGCTTGACACCGACATTTTTTACAAACCCACCGACTCCCACAGCTGCCTGGCTTATACCTCTTCCCACCCTACCTCCTGCAAAAATGCCATCCCGTATTCCAATTCTTCCACCTCAGCCGTATCTGCACATCTGTGGGAGGAAACCGGAGCACCCGGAGGAAACCCACGCAGACACGGGTAGAACGTGCAAACTCCACACAGTCAGTCCCCTGAGGCGGGAATTGAACCCGGGTCTCTGGCGCTGTTAGCCAGCAGTGCTAACCACTGTGCCACCGTGCCGCCCACATCTCAGTAGCACAACGGTGCTTTTATATTCACCTCCCCCTCCCACTCAGCCAAGAACATGGAGGTCCTGGGCCTCCTTCACCACCGTTCCCTCACCACCCAACACCTGGAGGAAGAACACCTCATCTTCCGCCTCAGAACACTTCAACCCCAGGGCATCAATGTGGACTTCACCAGTTTCCTCATTACCCCTCCCCCACCTCACCCCAGTTCCAAACTTCCAGCTCAGCACTGTCCCCATGACCTGTCCTACCTGCCTATCTCCCTTCCCACCTATCTGCTCCACCCTCCTCCCTGACCTATCACCTCCATCCCCATCCCCATTCACCCATTGTACTCTTTGCTACCTTCCCCACCCTCCTCCCTGACCTATCACCTCCATCCCTACCCCCACTCACCTATTGTACTCTATGCTACTTTCTCCCCACCCCCACCCTCCTCTCATTTATCTCTCCACCCTGCAGGCACTCTGCCTCTATTCCTGACGAAGGGCTTTTGCCCTAAACATTGACTTTCCTGCTCCTCGGAGTCTGCCTGACCTGCTGTGCTTTTCCAGCACCACTCTAATCTGGACTCTGGTTTCCAGCATCTGCAGCCCTTGTTTTAACCCCGTCATTATTTAAAGTGGGGAGAGGGCGGGGGGAGGGGTGTGGAGGAATAAAGATTACAGTGTGCAGGATTAAATCAGAGAGCGTTATCAGAGATGGACAGAGTGCCAGTGGGGCAACAGAGAGGGGGAACAGAGAGAGCGAGGAACACAGAAACAGGGGGGAACAGAGCCAGAGGGGGAATAGAGAGGGGGGAAATAGAGAGAGGGGGGGGGAAACAGAGAGAGCGGGAACCGAGAGTGAGGGGACAACGGGGAGGTGGTGGAACAGAGAGAGAGAGGTGGGGGGAACAGAGAGAGAGGGGACAATGAGGAATTGTGGAACAGAGAGAGGAGGGGGGGGAACAGAGAGAGAGAGGGGAAGCAGAGAGAGAGAGAGAGAGAGAGGGGGGGAATTGGGGGGAACAGAGGGAGAGGGTACAACGGGGAGGTGGAAGATAGAGAGTTGGGGGGGAACAGAGAGAGGGGAAACAGAGAGAGCGGGGGAATAGAGAGAGGGAGAGAGGAACGGAGAAGAGGGGGGTATTGTTTGGGATTTGTCAAACAGTAGGATTGGTCCTTCTGTCATCATGGAGACAGGATCGAACCCTTAACCAGGGTCAGGAACACAGATGATCTATCTGTGCTCACACTGCTGCTTGTGGGATCTTGCTGTGTGTTTCTAGCCTCGGGTCAATTGCTCTTTAGTGATTTCTTTGTATTTCGATGTTGCTTGATGTTCTGCAATGCATTAATGATGCAGTAATTAAACTGACCCAGTATCGCAGGGTAAAGTGGGAGACTGGGGAAGGCAGAGAGCAGTGGGATCTTGCTGTGCTCTTGGTGTCGCTGCTGTATTTTATTTCAAATTGCTTTTTATTTCCCTCTCAGTCTGTTCCCCCCGCCCCGAGGAGGGGATTAGATCCAGGAGCTGAAATTCAGGACGGTGCAGAGACAGAGGGAATCAAATCATTTCTGCCCCGAGGAATCATCAGACCAGAGCCAGAACCAGAGAGAGAGAGAGAGAGTGAGACAGCGAGAGAGAGAGTGTGTGTGTGAGAGAGAGAGAGAAGAGAAAGAGAGAGAGAGAGAGACAGCAAAAGAGAGAGAGGGAGACAGCGAGCTAGAGAGAAAGACGGAGAGAGAGACAGTGAAGGAAAGAGAGACAGCGAGAGAGAGAGAGAGAAAGACAGCGAAGGAGAGAGAGAGACAGTGAGAAGGAAACAGAGACAGTGAGGGAGAGGGAGAGACAGAGACAGTGAGGGAGAGAGAGAGAGAGAGAGAGACAGCGAGGGACAGAGACAGAGAGTTTGATTCTGGGAACCACACATACAGTAGGAAAATCCCGACAGATCCTCAGCAGATATCCCCCTCTCTTCCCAGCCCAGTGTGTGTCAGGAGGGGGCTACAGTCAGGCTCTGAGACCCTAGTGTGGGACCTCCCCCAATTAATGATTTAATTGTCCCCCACCCATCACAACCCAATGTGGAATGGCTGTGTAGGATTATTTATCCCTGCCTATTGCAAGTTGAATTCCCACAGTCGATCAACCCTTTGTTGTGACATTAGTAAATTAACTCCGAGTTTTGAGTATGTTTGGTATTTCTCTGTGGTAGCCCTCCTACACTTCACATTTTACCTGATTTGATAACACCAACACAACCAGTTCTTCTGTAACATGATGATTGCATTCGTCACAGAGATATACAGCACGGAATCAGACCCTTCGCTCCAACTCGTCCATGTCAACCAGATATTCTACCTAACCTAGTCCCATTTGCCAGTGCCTGGCCCTTATCCCACTAAACCCTTCCTATTGATGTAGCCATCAAGATGCCTTTTAAATTTTGTAATTTTACCAGCTTCCATCTGTTCCTCTGGCAGCTCATTCCATGCACACACCACACTCTGCACAAAAACGTTGCCCCTTAGGTCCCTTTTAAATCTTTCCCCACTTATCCTGAACCGGTGCCCCCTAGTTTCGAGCTCCCCCACCACAGGGAAAAGACTTTGTCTGTTTATCCTATCCATGACTCTCATGATTTTATAAAACTCTATAAGGTCTCCCCCAGCCTCTGGTGCTCCAGGGAAACTAGCCCCAGCCTATTCAGTCTCTCCCTATAGCTCAAATCATCCAACCCTGACAACATCCCTGTAAATCCATTCTGATCCCTTTCAAGATTCACAACATCCTTCCGATAGGAGGGAGACCAGAATTGCACACAACATTCCAAAAGTGGCCGAACCAATGTCCTGTACAGCCGCAACCTGACCTCCCAACTTCTGCACTTGATACTGTGACCAATAAAGGAAAGCATACCAAGCGCCTTCTTCACTATCCTATCTACCTGTGACTCCACTTTCAAGGAGCTATAAACTTGCACTCCATTCATGTGCAACTCCATGTTACAGTAAAATCACGCTTCAGGAACAGCACTTAACGTGTTGGGGCCAATCATGTTGCAGCCAACACACATTTTAAAAGTTCACATTGTCAAAAGTGTCCCCAATTCTTCAATCGTGTTACAGCAAATTCACGTTGATGAAACACACATTATCACAGAATGACCTGCAATTGGCTCCTGAGGGATTTGAGGTTAAAAAAAATTGATTGAAATTATGGACGAAAAGAACAAACAATCTGAAGAAATGGTGGTAAGGAATTTTTAAGAGTTTTATGCACCAGTGATATAGATGTGTAATGTTCATATTAATATCAAAATCTCTCCACAGTTTCAAGATAAAATCATCAAAACTTGAAACAAACACAATAAGCATTACAGAAACTCAGCAGGTCTGGCAGCACGTGTGGAGAGAGAAACACCGTTAACATTGAGTCTAATGTGGCACATCTTCACGACATCAAAAACTGTCCAATTTGACAGCCTTGTGAGGTTTACAAGGGATTTGGGATCCACAGAGTCACTGACATCTGTCTTCTCAAGTAAATATTCTTTGTAATAAGTTAATTAAACTTTGCTTCATAAATTAATCTCAAAGATTTTGTCTTCTAGGGGACTAATGTAGGAGCAGGGAGATTCGTGAGAGCTGCTCAGGAGGGTTGAAACAAGTAGTTTTGGGGAGGATCCAGGGAATTAGTGAGGAAAGAGGTCACTCTGAGACTGAGTTACAACTCACACAACACAAGGTTATAGTCCAACAGGTTGATTTGGAAGCACTAGCTTTCTGAGCGCTGCTCCTTCATCAGGTGGTTGTGGAGTACACAATTGTAAACACAGAATTTATAGCAAAAGATTACAGTGTGATGTAACTGACATTATAGATTGGAAAATATCTTGATTGTTAAGTCTCTCATCTGTTCGAATGACCATGATAGTTTCACTTGTTTCTTATGTAAATCACAAAACTCTTTTTAAAAGTTACATTCTCAGGTAAACTGTAACAATTGGTGTCAGGCCAGATCAGATGTTGTAGGTGTTAGCCCCCTGTGTTCTGTTGTCTGTGCCAGAATATTTCGACTGATTCTAATCAAAGAAATGAGTTAACAGAGTCTTACATGGATTAATGCAGTTTTTGAGCAAAGTACAATGTAACTCTGCAAGTACAAATTCACCCCACAAACGTATATGTGTACATCTGTATGTGGGTTTGTGTGTGCGTGTGTGTGTCTGGGGTGGGGTCTTTTGAGTGTCTATGAGAGATAGTGGATATATGTGTGTGAGTGCAAAAGGGGTCTATGTCTATGAGAGGGTGCATGTGTGAGTTCGGGAGTGTGTGTGCCTGCAGGAGTGTGTGTAAGTGTCTGTGTGCATGTCTGTGTGTAGGTGTGTCTGCACGTGCATAGGAGTGAGAGTGTGTGTGTGTGGAGTGTCTGTGTGTGTATATAGTGCAATGGTGGTCACCTGTAGTGTGACATGAACCCAAGGTCCCGGTTGAGGCCCTCACTTTGGGAACCGAACTTAGCTATCAGCTCTGCTTGGCCACTTTTCGCTGCTGCCTGTCCCGAAGTCCGCCTTGGAGGATGTTCACCTGAAGGTTCAAGGTCAATGTCTTGGATCACTGACGTGTTCTCCAACTGGGAGGGAACACTCCTGTCTGTTGATTGTTTTGCGGTGTCCATTCATCCGTTGCCGTAGCCTCTGCTCGGTCTCCCCAGTGTACCATGCCTCGGGGCATCCCTGCCTGCAGTGTATAAGATAGACAACGTTGGCTGAGTCACATGAGTACCTGCCACGTACATAGTGGGAGGTGTCCCACGTGTAATGATGGTATCCATGTCCACACTCTGACACGTCTTGCAGCGCCGACCGTGACAGGGTTGTATGGAGTTGCCCTGAAAGCTGGGCAGTTTGCTACAAACAATGATCTGTTTGAGGTTTGGCAGTTGTTTAAAGGTGAGAAGTGGAGGTGTAGGGAAGGTCTTGGTGAGGTGCTCATCTTCATTGTGTTGCAGGTCGCGAAGAACATGGTGTAGTTTCTCGGTTCCTGGGAAGTACTGGACAACGAAGGGTACCCTGTCAGTTGCAGCACGTGTCTATCTCCTGAGGAGATCATTACGGTACACATGTGACTCAGCCAACGTTGTCTATCTTATACACTGCAGGCAGGGATGTCCTGAGGCATGGTACACTGGGGAGACCGAGCAGAGTCTACGGCAATGGATGAATGGGCACCGCACAACAATCAACAGACAGGAGGGTTCCCTCCCAGTTGAGGAACACTTCAGTGTCCAGGACATTTGACCTTGGACCTTCGGGTGACCATCCTTGAAGTTGGACTTTGGGACAGGCAGCAGGGAAAAGTGGTCAATAGGTAAGTTCTGTTCCCATGGGGTGGGCCTCAACCGGGACCTTGGGTTCATGTCACACTCCGGGTGACCACCATGGCACAACACACACACACACACACACACACACACACACAAACACACATACGTAAACTGAGACACACACAGACACTGGTATATATACACGCACACACACAGGCACACCTATACACACAGACAGTCGTGTACACACACCTATACACACACAGGCAGTCGTACACACATACACACACAGACAGACACACCTATACACACACAGACACTCGTATATATACACAAACACAGACACACACACAGACGCAGTCCTATACACACACAGACACTCCAATACACACGCGCGCACACACAGGCATTCCTACACTCACATACAAACGCACCTATACACACACACACACACACACACACAGGCACTCCTATACATATACAGACACACCTACACACCGACACTCACAAACACACCTGCAGGCACACACACTCCCAAACTCACACATGCACCCTGTCACAGACTTAGAGCCTTTACATTCACACACACACATATACATTCTCTCTCACAGACATTCACAAACTCCCACACCAGACACACACACGCATACATACAAATACGTATGTGGGGTGAATTTGCATTTGCAGAATTATGTTGTACTTTGATCAAAACCTGTATAAATCCATCTCTGTTAACTCATTTTTTAGATTTAGGTGTAGGGAATGATGGGTGATGAGAGAAATTGAGGCTTTGGTATAGAAAAAGAAGGAAACGTGTCCAGGGTCGACAGCAGAGATTGAGTCAATTGTAAAAGAGTATCAAGGCAGTAGGAGCACACTTAAGAGGGAAATCAGGAGGGCAAAAAGGGGGCATGAGATAGCTGTGGCAAACAGGGTTAAGGAGAATCCAAAGAGGTATTATGACTACATGAAGGATAAAAGGATAACGAGGGAGAGAACAGCTTCCCATCAAGATCAGCAAGAGAGCCCACGTGTGGAACTGCAGGAGATGGGGGAAGATATTAAATGAGTATTCTGCATCAGGCAGTGGTTAGGCCACTTTTGGAATATTGCGTGCAATTCTGGTCTCCTTCCTATCAGAAGGATGTTGTGAAACTTGCAAGGATTCAGAAAAGATTCACAAAGATGTTGCCAGGGATGGAGGATTTGAGCTATAGGAGAGGCTGAATAGGCTCGGCCTGTTTTCTATCGAGCATCGAAGGCTGAGGGGTGACCTGATAGAGGTTTATATAATCATGAGGGGCATGGATAGGATAAATAGACAATGTCTCTTCCCTGGGGTGGGGGAGTCGAGAACTAGAGAAGCATCGGTTTAGGTTGAGAGGGGAAAGATTTAAAAGAGACCTAAAGGGCAACCTTTTCCCACAGAGGGTAGTACGTGTGTGGAATGAGCTGCCAGAGGAAGTGGTGGAGGCTAGTACAATTGTAACATTTAAAAGACATCTGGATGGGTGTAGGAAAAGGAAGGGTTTGGAGGGATATGGGCCGGGTGCTGGCAGGTGTACATCTCTCTGACTCGATGACTCTACTTGGCATCAGCCTTCCCAGTAGAACACCACTGTGTACACCAGCCCCTCTTCCCTGCATTAGACCCAGAGCCTTGACATTTCAATGGCTCCTCCAAGTGCTTTTTAAAGATTATGAAATCAATACCCTCTCAGGTAGTACATTCCAGATTCTCTCTACCCTCTGGGTGAAAATGTTCTAAATCCCCTCGAACACCCTTGCCATTTGCCTTAAAATGAGGCCCCCCACCACCACCTCCCCTGTTATTGACCCAGTGATGAAGGGAACTATTGCTTTGTATCCAGGCTGTCCGTGCCCCTCATACTCTTATACACCTCTATCAGGTTCCCCCCTCAATCCTCCCTGCTCCAAAGAAAACAGCCCAAACTTAGCCAGCCTCTCTCCATCGCTGAACTGTTCCATGCCAGCCAACATCCAGGGCAATCTCCTCTGCATCCCATCTGGTGCAATCACAACAACATCCAAATGGCGGCACGGTGGCTCAGCGGTTGGCATTGCTGGTTCCCAGCACCAGGGACCTGGGTTCAATTCCTTGCCTTCCCAGAGAGTTCTCGAGCCCATCTGATCAGGTCGTGGGGGTTTACCCACTTTTATGCATTTTAAGACACCCAAGGCAAACACAACTAACAGATAAATCACATGAAGAAACAACTCCCACAATGCCTCAGGTAGGAGATGTTGTCAAGACAGACCGCACGGGTTTCTTGGTGAAGCCCTTCCCCACGCCACAGCTCCCTTCAGACGGTAGTGACACTGTGGAACACCAAATCCCTTGTAAACTTCAAAGGTTTGTCAAATTGGTCAGTTTTTGATGTTGTGAAAATGAGTCACATGAGACTCAATGTTAATGGTGTTTCTCTCTCCACACATGGTGCCAGACCTGCTGAGTTCCTGCAATGCTTATTGTGTTTTTTTCAAGTTTTGATGATCCTATCTTGAAACTGTGGAGCGAATTCGATATTAATACAAACATTACACATGTTTATTGATGATGCATCAAACTCTTATCAATTCCGAACCACCATTTCTTGGCAGTATGCCTAATGGAACCATCGCGTGATAGAAGAACTGACTGTGTTGGCGTTATCAAATCTGGTCAAATGAGCAGTGTAGGAGGGCTACCATGGAACAACACCAAACATTCCCCAAACAAGGAGTTAATTTACTAATGTCACAACACAGGGTTGCTCAACGGTAGGAGATCAACACGCAATAGGCAGGGATAATTAATCCTTCGCAGTCATTCCACATTCCATTGTGACTGGTGGTGGACAATTAAATCATTGATTGGAGGATGTCATTAACTCCAACCTCACTGACTGGAGGATCCCAACCCATCAGGTCCAAAAGATGAGGCTGAAGCATCTGCAATATCTTCAACCAGAAGTGCCAAGTGGGTGATCCATCTTGGTCTCCCCCATGAGATTCCCAGCATCATGAACATCAGCCATTAGCCAATTCGATTCAGTCCCTGTGACATCAAGGAATGACTGAAGGCCCAGGATGTTGCAATGGTCATGGACCCATCTAACATGTCTGCAACAGCACTGGGACAAGATGCAATGCAGTACCAAAGCAAGAGTCCTGTGGAAAAACCTTCCCAACCCATGACCGAGACAGTCAGGGGAAGCAAAAGAATTGGCATTCAATAAGTTATCAGCTCAACTCCAAGACACTCAACACACTGACTTGGAACCATACCACCATTCATACAGTTAAAAATCACACAACACCAGGTTTTAGTCCAACAGGTTTAATTGGAAGCACATTAGCTTTCGGAGAGACGCTCCTTCATCAAGTGATTGTCATTCCGAAAGCTAGTGTGCTTCCAATTAAACCTGTTGGATTATAACCTGGTGTTGTGTGATTTTTAACTGTGTACACCCCAGTCCAACACCGGCATCTCCAAATCATGACCATTCATACAGTCATGGAGTTGGACAGCACGGAAACAGATCCTTTGCTGCAACTCTTCCATCCCGACCAGATGTCCTAATTTAATGTAATCCCATTTCCCAGCATTGGGACCATATCTCTCTAAACCCTTCCTCTTCATGGACCCACCCTTTTCAATGCTCCAATTGCACCAGCCTCCAACCCCCGCTCTGGCAGCTCATTCTACACACACATGGTAAAGCTACCCCTTGAGTCCCTTTCAAATCTTTCCCCTCTCGCCTTGCCATCTAGTTTTGGACTCCCCTAACCTGGGAAAAAGATCTCGGATCTTCACCCTGTTCATGTCCTACATGATTTTATAAACTTTAACATCACCCCTCAGCCTCCGATGCTCCAAAGAAAGCAGCCCCAGCCTGTTCAGCCTCTCCCTGTAGCTCAAAGCCTCCAGCCCTGGCAACATCCTTGTGAGTATTTTCTGCATACTTTCAAGTGTAATGACATCTTTCTGAAAGCAGGGACACTAGATTAATGGCAGTATTATAAAAATGGCCAAAGCAATGTCCTGTACTGTCAGAGTATGACATCACAACTCCTATACTCAATGCACTGACCTTTCAAACACCTTCTTCACCGCCCTGTCTATCTGCGACTCCACCTTCAATGAACTATGACCTTGTACCCCAAGGTCTCTCTTTCAGCAACACTGGCAGGGCCCTATCATTAAGTGCATAGCTCCTGCACTGATTGGCCTCAGCAAAATGCAACACCTCACATTTACAGTCCCACAACAATGTAGTTGATTTTTAACAGCCCTTCATCAAATTAGGAATGGGTGATAAACACAGGTATTGCCAATGAAAAATCCCAAGTGGGATGTTTTGTGTCAGATAATGAATAGAGAATTTACCATTCAGGCTCTGAGATATTCAAGAGCTGATTTACAGATCGACACATTCCTGACAGAGAATCGCACATCAGGAAGAACATCCAAAGAAGGAACAAATGTAGGCCACATGGCCCTTCACGTTTGTTCTGCCTTCCACGAAGATCACAGCGGATCTGATTTTAACATCAACTCTACATTCCTGCACCTTCCCCAATAATCCCACCCACTCTTGGTCATTAAGAATCAATCTACTTTTGCCTTAAAAATATTTGAAGATTCTGCATCCACTGCCTGTTGAGGAAGGGAATTCCAAAGACTGTCACTCTCTGAGAGAAAAAATGTTTTCCCACCTCGGTTTCAAACAGGTGCTCACTTATTTAGCATGGTCAATCCACCCAGTTTTCATATCTTTGGTATGTAGGAGGAAACTGGAGCACCTGAGGTGTTAACCCAGTACCATGTCAAATTGAAGAGGTGACAGGGTTGCAGCTGAATGTGTTCCAGCCAGTAACCATTGCTGGGTTGGGACAGCTAGACTCTTGGAAGGAGCAATACAAAGCTGTATTGGTTTCTAACTTTTAATTGGCTGTGCAACTGTCTTAATCTAGCAATTATATTCTTCATGTATGAATGCAATCTATAAGGGTGATGAGGTGTATTCTGGCTTCGACTGTGTATTGATCTGGATGGCAGAACCTTCAGTAATACTGTTATGCCTTATAAACCGGCTTGTAGCAACTTAAAGCCATAATGAGATGGGCAGACCTGCAGGGGCTGGGTGACATCACTGTGATAGTGCGCAGGTGAACCCTGTTCACATTGACATACCAGGGAGTGGGCACGAGTGCCTCAGCTGTGCGGTGAAATGTCCACAGATACTGAAATGGATAGACTCAGGGAAAGCAGCTCAGTTCAAGTCCCACCTGTCCCTGTTGTATCTGAAGAGTTTAATTCAAAATCTCCACAGCAAATGTCGTTCTGTTAATGTCAGTCTGAACGTTGCTTTCCTTGCTTCAACTTGTTCTTCCATTCTCTTAATAAAGCATCAATGATCACGAATATCAATCAGTTGTTCATACTTTGATGAAGTTTTGACCTTTCCTCAAATGGTTTACAATAATTTTTTAATTTGTTCTTTTCATTTTTGTTTGCACTCATATTGTCAAATGAAACGGGGGGTTTGTTGGTTAACAAGGAAGGAGGTGTTGCCCCTTGAATGGACCATAGCTGTCTCTCTATCTGAGCGAGGGGAAACAATCAGAAATAATTAGCCCCACCCCACATCAGTGTCTGGGTCAAGACTGGGAGTCAGACCTGCCTAAACTGGCACAGTTGGGACAGGGATTGAAACGGTGTTGTTGGCATCAGTCTGCACAGCAATCCAGCCACCACACTGCTTTCTCAGTAAAAGAGGAGCTGGATTCGCTCAGAATTGCACTGGCCTGAATTTCCGGGTCCCTGGATGGTCAGGCATCTGACTCATGGTGAGAGATGTTGTTGTGACATCGCCAAAGAAGGGTGCATTCACCAGCGCAGACCTCCTGACACATGGGAATTGTGCAGGAAGTTTAAACATCAAATAGACACAAACTGCAGGTGTTTGCAGAAAAGGCTTCACTTCCCTCCCACAATCCAAAAATGTGCACGTTAGGGCGGATTGGCCATGCTAAATTTCAGTCTGAAGCTCACTGCGAGGTACCTGTTCTACCAGATATAAACCACCTCAAACCCCTTCATTAGATTCCAGTCGGTAACTCACTCCCAGGTACCTGTTATTCCATGTATAAACCACCTCAAACCCCTTCATTAGATTCCAGTCGGTAATTCACTCCCAGGTACCTGTTATATCCGATATAAACCACCTCAAACCTGTTGATTAGATTCCAGTTGGTAACTCAATCCCAGGTACCTGTTATTCTTGATATAAACCACCCCAAACTTCTTGATTAGATTTCAGAATCAGACAATGTTTTACTTACCATCTCTGCATCGAAATATCCTTCTCACAAACCCTCTCCCTTGGTCAGTGTGTGTGTCTCTGTCTGTTACTCTCTCCAATCCCAGAGGATCTGCAAACTGCCACATCCACCTGTTAGCCTTTCTGAGTTGGTCCATGGTGTCTATGATCCCTGTACAATCCCAGGAAGGTTTCCTCACTTCCCATCCCTTGGGATTAATTGGCAAATGATAAGGTGTTCCCCAAATATTTGGTGACACCATCGCATTAATAGAACATAGAACATAGAACAATACAGCACAGAACAGGCCCTTCAGCCCACGATGTTGTGCTGAACATTTGTCCTAGCCTAAGCACCTATCCATGTACATATCCAATTGCCGCTTAAAGGTCACCAATGATTCTGACTCTGCCACTCCCACAGGCAGCGCATTCCATGTCCCCACCACTCTCTGGGTAAAGAACCTACCCCTGATATCCCCCTATACCTTCCACTCTTCACCTTAAATTTATGTCCCCTTGTAACACTCTGTTGTACCCGGGGAAAAAGTCTCTGACTGTCTACTCTATCTATTCCCCTGATCATCTCATAAACCTTTAACAAGTCACCCCTCATCCTTCGCCGTTCCAATGAGAAAAGGCCTAGCACTCTCAACCTATCCTCGTACTACCTATTCTCCATTCCAGGCAACATCCTGGTAAATCTCCTCTGCATCCTCTCCAAAGCTTCCACATCTTTCCGAAAATGTGGCGACCAGAACTGCACACAGTACTCCAAATGTGGCCTTACCAAGGTCCTGTACAGCTGCAACATCACTTCATGACTCTTGAATTCAATCCCTCTGCTAATGAACGCTAATACACCATAGGCCTTCTTACAAGCTCTATCCATCTGAGTGGCAACTTTCAAAGAGCTATGAACATAGACCCCAAGATCCCTCTGCTCCTCCACCTTACCAAGAACCCTACAGTTGATCCTATACTCCGCATTCTTATTTGTCCTTCCAAAATGGACAACCTCATACTTAACAGGGTTGAACTCCATCTGCCACTCCTCAGTTAAACTCTGCATCATATCTAAGTCCCTTTGCAGCCGACAACAGCCCTCCTCACTATCCACAACTCCACCAATCTTCGGATCGTCTGCAAATTTACTGACCCACCCTTCGACTCCCTCTTTCAAGTCATTAATCAACATTACAAACAGCAGAGGACTCAGAACTGATCCCTACGGAACTCCACTTGTAACTGGGCTCCAGGCTGAATATTTACCATCTACCACCGCTCTCTGACTTCAACCGGTTAGCTAGTTCTCTATCCAACTGGCCAAATTTCCAACGATCCCATGCCTCCTGACTTTCCGCATAAGCCTACCATGGGGAACCTTATCAAATGCCTTACTAAAATGCATGTACACTACATCCACTGCTCTACCCTCATCCACATGCTTGGACACCTCCTCAAAGAATCCAATAAGACTTGTAAGGCAAGACCTACCCCTCACAAATCTGTGCTGGCTGTCCCTAATCAAGCAGTGTCTTTCCAGATACTCATAAATCCTATCCCTCAGTGCCCTTTCCATTACTGTGCCGACCACCGAAGTAAGACTAACTGGCTTGTAATTCCCGGGGTTATCCCTATTCCCATTTTTGAACAGGGGCACAACATTCACCACTCTCCAGTCCTCTGGTACCACCCCCGTTGACAGTGAAGACGAAAAGATCATTGCCAACGGCTGTGCAATGTCCTCTCTTGCTTCCCAAATAATCCTAGGATATATCCCGTCAGGCCCGGGACTTGTCTATCCCCAGGTTTTTCTAAATGCCCAACACATCTTCCTTCTTAACAACTATCTCCTCTCGCTTTCCAGTCTGTTTCATACTCTCCTCTTCAACAATACGGTCCCTCTCATTTGTAAATACTGAAGAAAAGTACTCATTCAAGACCTCTCCTATCTCTTCCGATTCAAAACACAGTCTCCCACTACTGTCCTTGATCAGACCTACCCTCGTTCTCGTCATTCTCATGTTTCTCACATACGCATAAAAGGCCTGGGATTATCCTTGATCCTACCCGCCAAAGATTTTTCATGGCCTCTCTTTGCTCTCCTAATCCCTTCCTTCAGCTCCCTCCTGGCTATCCTGCATCCCTCCAACGCCCTGTCTGAACCTTGTTTCCTCAATCTTATGTAAGCCTCCTTCTTCCTCTTTACAAGACATTCAACCTCCCTCGTCAACCAAGGTTCCCTCACACGACCATCTCTTTCCTGCCTCACAGTTATATACATATCAAGGACATGTCTTATCTGTTCCTTGAAAATGTTCCACATTTCAACGACATCCTTCCATGACAGCCTATGCTCCTAACTTATGCTCCTCAGGTCTTGTCTTGCAGCATCGTATTTACCTTTCCCCCAACTGTAAATCCTACCCTGTTGCACGCACCTATCTCTCTCCATAACCGAGGTGAAAGTCACAGAACTGTGGTCACCATCACCAAAATGCTCACCCACTAACAAGCCCATCACTTGTCCCGGTTCGTTACCAAGTACCAAATCCAATATGGCCTCCCCTCTGGTCGGACAATCTACATACTGAGTTAGAAAAGCTTCCTGGACACATTGCACAAACACCACCCTGACCAATCTACTTGATCTAAAGAGCTTCCAATCAATATTTGGGAAGTTGAAATCACCCATGACTACTACCCTGTGGCTTCTGCACCTTTCCAAAATCTGTTTCCCAATCTGTTTCTCCACATCTCTGCTGCTATTGGGGGGCCTAGAGTAAACACCCAACAAGGTGACTGCTCCTTTCCTATTTCTGATTTCAGCCCATACTACCTCCACAGGCAGATCCCCCTCGAACTGCCTTTCTGCAGCTGTTATACCATTTCTAATTAGCAGTGCCACCATCCCTCTTTTTTTACCACCCTCCTGAATCTTACTGAAACCTCTGTACCCAGGAACCTCCAACAACCATTCCTGTCCTTCTTCTATCCACGTTTCCGTGATGGCCACAACATCGTAGTACCAAGTACCATCCACGCCTTACGTTCACCCACCTTATTTCTGATACTCCTTGCGTTGAAGTATACACACTTCAACCCATCTCTGTGTGCACAAGTATTCCCTGTCAGTGCTACCTTCTCCACAGCCTCCCTACATTCTTGGACATCTTGAAAAACAGCTAACCTACTTGCTGGACTACAATTCCGGATCCCATCCCCCTGCCAAATTAGTTTAAACCCCCCTGAAGAGTGCTAGCAAACCTACCTCCCAGGATATTGGTGCCCTTCTGGTTCAGGTGCAACCCGTCCTGCTTGTACAGGTCCCACCTTCCCCAGAATGCAGTCCAATTGTTCAAATATCTGAAGCCCTCCCTCCTACACCATCCTTGCAGCCACGTGTTCAACTGCACTCTCTCCCTAGTCCTTGCCTCACTGTCACGTGGCACCGGCAACAACCCAGAGATGACGACTCTGTCCGTCCTAGCTTTTAGCTTCCAGCCTAACTCCCTGAGCTCCTGAATGACCTCCCCACCCCTCTTCCTACCTATGTCGTTGGTGCCAATGTGCACCACGACTTCTGGCTGCACACCCTCCCCCTTAAGGACTCTGAAGACACGGTCTGAGACGTCTCGGAGCCTGGCACCCGGGAGGCAACAAACCATCCGAGAGTCTCGCCCATTAGCTTTCTGTGATCTGTATACACGGAGCCAGAAAGTCATTTTTCATGTCATAATAAGTACCAGATGACAAGTTTTAATTACCCAAAACTACAGGGCCCGAGTGACACACAGTCTCACACACACACACACACACACACACACACACACACACACACACACACACACACACACACACACACACACACACATCGGGGAAAGGAATTGCGGAGTTCAGGCCATCTCTGGGCCGAGTTCTGGGCTGGGCAAAGGGGCAAAAAGATGGAGAGGGAGCTGCTGCACAGTCTGATCCCACAGATGTCACTGCCTCCCTCTCTCACTCCAGCTCCCATCTCTACCTCTGTGTTCCCAACTCTCTCTCTGTCTATCCCACAACATTCCTTTAATCCCCATCCTTCCCAACTCCACCCTGTTCACATTCCCCTGTACATTCCCCTCCTACAGATCTCTGGGCCCTCCCTTGTTCCCAGGAACTGTTGAAATGTTCAATCTGCACCTTTCCCTCCCCACCCCCACCTCTCCCTGTCAGCCCTGTGGGATCTTGCTGTTCCTGCCTGAGGATCATTCTATCTGTTTAATACCATCACCCCCTCCCCGTCTCTCATTAGCTGTCTGTTTTATCTCTCTCTCTCTCTCTCTCTCTCTCTCCCAGCAGCTCTGTCCTCTGTCTGTCTGTCTGTCTGTCTCTCTCTCTCCCCGGGATCTTTCTCTGCCCTTGGCTCGCTCTCTCTGTCTGTGTCCCTCCCTCTGTCTCTGTCCCTCACCTTGCTTGCTTTCTCTCCCTCCACCTCCCTATCTGTCCCTCCCTCCGTCCCTCCCCCTGTCTCACTGTTCCTGCCCCTTGGGTTAGATTTGGCCTCAGTACCACTTGGTGCGGTACATGCTGTTAACACTGTGGGATCTTGCTGTTCTCTGTGTCTCCCATTGTTGTCCAAATGGTGGGTGGGGGTGGGAGAGATAAAGCCCCTTTCTCACTGAGCAGGGTGGTTGGGGGAAGCCTGGGATCTTGCTGTGCATGAAGAGACACACAGTCAAAAGGCCAGTCAGTCAGTGCACATCCTCCCTCTGACCCCACCCCCTACAGCCCAGGGGCGAGGGCTCGGTGAGGGGGGAAGGGGGGAGGGGGAATTGTAGATGATGGAGACCCAGAGGGGGCTTTTATAGACAGTAGAGGTGGAAGGGGAGCGTTGTTACGGGGGCAGTTTGAGGGAAGGACAATTAGACCGGGACAAAGGTTCGAGGGGGAGACAAAATGTTTGGGGGAAAGTGCAAAGACCACTCCCTTCGTGACTCCCTCATCAGGTCCACACCCCCCCACCAACCAACCTCCACTCCCGGCACCTTCCCCTGCAACCGCAGGAAATGTAAAACTTGCGCCCACACCTCCTCCCTTACTTCTCTCCAAGGCCCCAAGGGATCCTTCCGTATCGCCACAAATTCACCTGCACCTCCACACACATCATCTATTGCATCCGCTGCACCCGATGTGGCCTCCTCTATATTGGGGAGACGGGCCGCCTACTTGCGGAACGCTTCAGGGAACACCTCTGGGACGCCCGGACCAACCAACCCAATCACCCCATGGCTCAACACTTTAACTCCCCCTCCCAATCCACCGAGGACATGCAGGTCCTTGGACTCCTCCATCGCCAGAACATAACAACATGACGGTTGGAGGAAGAGCGCCTCATCTTCACCTGGGAACCCTCCAACCACAAGCGATGAACTCAGATTTCTCCAGTTTCATCATTTCCCCTCCCCCCATCTTGTCTCAGTCGATTCCCTCGAACTCAGCACCGCCCTCCTAACCTGCAATCTTCTTCCTGACTTCTCCGCCCCCACCCCACTCTGGCCTATCACCCTCACCTTGACCTCCTTCCAACTGTCACATCTCCATCGCCCCTCCCCCAAGTCCCTCCTCCCTACCTTTTACCTTAGCCTGCTGGACACACTTTCCTCATTCCTGATGAAGGGCTTGTGCCCGAAACATCGAATTTCCTGTTCCTTGGATGCTGCCTGACCTGCTGTGCTTTAACCAGCAACACATTTTCAGCTCTGATCTCCAGCATCTGCAGACCTCACTTTTTATTCAAACTAACATCCCAATCACACAGAGCCCTCCCCAGGGAGCAGACTGACAGACGTTGCAATTTGACAGAGATTGCAGGGGTGGAGTCCACAAACCCCTCAGTGAGAATGGTTTGGAGGTGCCAGTGTTGGACTGGGGTGGGACAAAGTTAAAACTCACACAACACCAGGTTATAGTTCAACAGGTTAATTTGGAAGCGCTAGCTTTCAACGTGTTTGTGTGGGTTTCCTCCCGGTGATTTGTATAGTGATTTGTATCTGCCCCTTCTGGTTGTCAGTTCCAGTGTGTTGGGGTGGTTGCTTTCGTAGTTTAGGACAGCAGACAAAGGCAGAATGACGGTCATCCTGGACAAAGCAGAGTACATCCAAAAAGCACAACAACGACTTGCAGATACCAACACCTACCAAAAGAGGGAGTTTGACCCCACCCCACAGCTCACCAATAGGATAAACACACTGAGGAACCTACAAAAAAAAACAGACAGATAACCAGGTATGGCCTACAGAGAATGAAACCTGAAAGCAACAACACCCCCAGATTCTATGGACGACCTAAAGTGCACAAACCAGATATCCCACTCAGACCCATAGTATCACCACCAGGGACACCATCACACAAACTGGCTAAAGAACTACAGCAGAAACTGAAACACCTGATCAACGGATCCAGACCCTCTATACAATCAATACAGGAATTCTTGGACATCATCAGAAATATACACATAGACAAGGAAGAAACTATGGTCTCATTCGATGTAACGGCACTGTTCACCTCTATCGACAAAACCCTAGCCAGAGAAACAATAGCCAACCTGCTGGACATACAGAACAGACAACAGGACATTGAACCTATCAACAAAGGCAGCATACTCAAACTACTGGACCTGTGCCTCACAACACACTTCACATTCAACAACCAAATATAAGAACAAATCAACGGCACACCCATGGGCTCAGCCATCTCTGGACTCATAGCAGAAGCTGTAATGCAAAGATTAGAACAAACAGTCTTACCGCAAATTCAACCCAAACTCTGGGTCAGATATGTGGATGACACCTTTGTAATCATTAAAAACACAGATATAGAGAACACACACCGGAATCCGATTTAGTAGAGAGGAAGAAAAGGACAACCAACTCCCATTCCTAGACGTGATGGTACAGAGAACACCGAATGGAGAATTCACCACAAAGGTATACAGGAACGCCACTGTGTGTGTGTGTGTGTGTGTGTGTGTGTGTGTGTGTGTGTGTGTGTGTGTGTGTGTGTGTGTGTGTGTGTGTGTGTGTGTATGTGTGTGTGTGTGTGTGTGTGTGTGTGTGTGTATACTGTGCCATGGTGGTCACCCGGAGTGTGACATGAACCCAAGGTCCCGGTTGAGGCCCACCCCATGGGAACAGAACTTACCTATTGACCACTTTTCGCTGCTGCCTGTCCCAAAGTCCAACTTCAAGGATGGTCACCGAAGGTCCAAGGTCAAATGTCCTGGACACTGAAGTGTTCCTCAACTGGGCGGGAACACTCCTGTCTGTTGATTGTTGTGCGGTGCCCATTCATCCATTGCCGTAGACTCTGCTCGGTCTCCCCAATGTACCATGCCTCAGGACATCCCTGCCTGCAGTGTATAAGATAGACAACGTTGGCTGAGTCACATGTGTACCATAATGATCTCCTCAGGAGATAGACACGTGCTGCAACTGACAGGATACCCTTCGTTGTCCAGTACTTCCTAGTAACCGAAAAACAACACCATGTGCTTCGCGACCTGCAACACAATGAGGATGAGCACCTCACCAAGACCTTCCCTACACCTCCACTTCTCACCTTTAAACAACTGCCAAACCTCAAACAGATCATTGTTTGTAGCAAACTGCCCAGCTTTCAGGGCAACTCCATACCACCCTGTCACGGTCGGCGCTGCAAGACGTGTCAGAGTGTGGACATGGATACCATCATTACGCGTGGGACACCTCCCACTATGTACGTGGCAGGTACTCATGTGACTCAGCCAACGTTGTCTATCTTATCCACTGCAGGCAGGGATGCCCCGAGGCATGGTACATTGGGGAGACCGAGCAGAGGCTACGGCAATAGATGAATGGGCACCGCAAAACAATCAACAGACAGGAGTGTTCCCTCCCAGTTGGAGAAAACTTCAGTGATCCAGGACATTTGACCTCGGACCTTCAGGTGAACATCCTCCAAGGCGGACTTGGGGACAGGCAGCAGCGAAAAGTGGCCAAGCAGAGCTGATAGTGAAGTTCGGTTCCCATAGGGAGGGCCTCAACTGGGACTTGGGTTCATGTCACACTACAGGTGACCACCATTGTACTATATACACACACACACACACACACACACACACACACACACGCACACAGACGCACACACACGCACACAGACACACTCACACACACACTCACTCCTATGCACATACAGACACACCTACACACAGACATGCACACTGACACTTACACACACTCCGGCAGGCACACACATTCCCGAACTCACACTGCACTCTCTCATAGACTTAGACCCTTTACACTCACACACATATATCCACTATCTCTCATAGACACTCAAAAGACCCCACCCCAGACACACACACGCGCACACACAAACCCACATGCAGATGTACACATATACGTTTGTGGGGTGAATTTGTACTTGCAGAGTTACATTGTACTTTGCTCAAAAACTGCATGAATCCATGTCAGACTCTGTTAACTCATTTTTTTGATTAGAATTTTTGATTTTGAGAGACTTAACAATCAAGCTATTTTCCAATCTATAATGTCAGTTACATCACACAGTAATCTTTTGCTATAAATTCTGTGTTTTACAACTGTGTACTCCACAACCACCTGATGAAGGAGCAGCGCTCCGAAAGCTAGTGCTTCCAAATCAGCCTGTTGGACTATAACCTGGTGTTGTGTGAGTTGGAACTCAGTCTCAGAGTGATCTCTTTCCTCACTAATCCCCTGGATCCTCCCCAAAACTACTCGTTTCAACCCTCCTGATCAGCTCTCACAAATCTCCCTGCTCCTACATTAGTCCCCTAGAAGACAAAATCTTTGAGATTACTTTGTTAAGCAAAGTTTAATTAACTTATTGCAAAGAAAACTTAATTGAGAAGACAGATGTCAGTGACACTGTGGATCCCAAATCCCTTGTAAACCTCACAAGGTTGTCAAATTGTTCAGTTTTTTAATGTCGTGAAGATGAGTTACATTCGACTCAATGTTAATGGTGTTTCTCTCTCCACACATGCTGCCAGACCTGCTGAGTTTCTGTAATGCTTATTGTGTTTGTTTCAAGTTTTGATGATTTTATCTTGAAACTGTGGAGAGATTTTGATATTAATATGAACATTACACATCTATATCACTGGTGCATAAAACTCTTATCAATTCCTTACCACCATTTCTTCAAATTGTTTGTTCTTTTTGTCCAGAATTCCAATTGATTTTTTTTAACCTCGAATCCCTCAGGAGCCAATTGCGGGTCATTCTGTGATAATGTGTGTTTCATCAACATGAATTTGCTGTAACACGATTGAAGAATTGGGGACACTTTTGACAATGTGAACTTTGAAAATGTGTGTTGGCTGCAACATGATTGGCCCCATCACTTTAAGCTGTTCCTGAAGCGTGATTTTACTGTAACATGGAGTTGCACATGAATGGAGTGCAAGTTTATAGCTCCTTGAAAGTGGAGTCACAGGTAGATAGGATCGTGAAGAAGGCACTTGGTATGATTTCCTTTATTGGTCACAGCATCAATTGCAGGAGTTGGGAGGTCATGTTGCGGCTGTACAGTAGTTCAGCCACTTTAGGAATATTGTGTGCAATTCTGGTCTCCCTCCTATCGGAAGGATGTTGTGAATCTTGAAAGGGGTCAGAAAAGATTGACAGGGATGTTGTCAGGGTTGGATGATTTGAGCTATAGGGAGAGACTGAATAGGCTGGGGCTGTTTTCCCTGGAGCATCAGAGGCTGGGGGAGACCTTATAGAGTTTTATAAAACCATGAGAGTCATGGATAGGATAAACAGACAAAGTCTTTGCCCAGGGGTGGGGGAGTTTGAAACTATGGGGCACCAGTTCAGGATAAGTGGGGAAAGTTTTAAAAGGGGCCTAAGGGCAACGTTTTTTGTACAGAGAGTGGTGTGTGCTTGGAATGAGCTGCCAGAGGAACAGATGGAAGCTGGTAAAATTACAGCATTTAAAAGGCATCTGAATAGCTACATCAATAGGAAGGGTTTAGTGGGATAAGGGCCAGGCACCGGCAAATGGGACTAGGTTAGGTAGAGTATCTGGTTGACATGGACGAGTTGGAGTGAAGGGTCTGATTCTGAGCTGTACATCTCTATGACTAATGCAATCATCATGTCACAGAAGAACTGATTGTGTTGGCATTATCAAATCAGGGAAAATGTGAAGTGTAGGAGGGCTACCACAGAGAAATACCAAACATACTCAAAACAAGGAGTTAATTTACTAATGTCACAACAAAGGGTTGCTCAACAGTGGGAAATCAACTTGCAATAGGCAGGGATAAGTAATCGTACACAGCCATTCCACATTGGGTTGTGACGGGTGGGGGACAATTAAATCATTAACTGGGGAAGGTCCCACACTAGGGTCTCAGAGCCTGACTGTAGCCCCTCCTGACACACACTGGGCTGGGAAGAGAGGGGGATATTTGCTGAGGATCTGTCGGGATTTTCCTACTGTATGTGTGGTTCCCAGAACCAAACTCTCTGTCTCTGTCCCTCGCTGTCTCTCTCTCTCTCTCCCTCACTGTCTCTGTCTCTCTCTCTCCCTCACTGTCTCTGTCTCTCCCTCACTGTCGCTGTCTCCCTCTCACTGTTGCTCTCTCTCCTTTGCTGTCTCTCTCTCTCCCTCTCGCTGTCTCTCTTTCCTTCACTGTCTCTCTCTCCGTCTTTCTATCTAGCTCGCTGTCTCACTCTCTCTCCCTCTCGCTGTCTCACTCTCTCTCTCTCTCTCTCTGTCTCTCTCCCTCTCGCTGTCTCACTCCCTCTCTCTCTCTCTGGTTCTGGCTCTGGTCTGATGATTCCTCGGGGCAGAAATGATTTGATTCCCTCTGTCTCTGCACCGTCCTGAATTTCAGCTCCTGGATCTAATCCCCTCGGGGCGGGGGGAACAGACTGAGAGGGAAATAAAAAGCAATTTGAAATAAAATACAGCAGCGACACCAAGAGCACAGCAAGATCCCACTGCTCTCTGCCTTCCCCAGTCTCCCACTTTACCCTGCGATACTGGGTCAGTTTAATTACTGCATCATTAATGCATTGCAGAACATCAAGCAACAGCGAAATACAAAGAAATCACTAAAGAGCAATTGGCCCGAGGTTGGAAATGCACAGCAAGATCCCACAAGCAGCAGTGTGACCACAGATAGATCATCTGTGTTCCTGACCCTGGTTAAGGGTTCGATCCTGTCTCCATGATGACAGAAGGACCAATCCTACTGTTTGACAAATCCCAAACAATACCCTCATCTTCTCCGTTCCTCTCTCCCTCTCTCTCTGTTCCCCCTCTCCCTCTGTTCCCCTCTTTCTCTGTTCCCCCCATTCCCTCTCTCTCTCTCTCTCTCTGCTTCCCCTCTCTCTCTGTTCCACAACCCTCCATTATCCCCTCTCTCTCTCTGTTCCCCCCTCTCGTTCCACCACCCCCCTTGTTGTACCCTCACTCTCGGTTCTCCCCTCTCTCTGTTCCCCCTCTCTGTTGCCCCACTGGCACTCTGTCCATCTCTGATAACTCTCTCGGATTTAATCCTGCACACTGTAATCTTTATTCCTCCACCCGCTCCCCCCCCCACCGCCCTCTCCCCACTTTACATAATGACGGGGTAAAAACAAGGGCTGCAGATGCTGGAAACCAGAGTCCAGATTAGAGTGGTGCTGGAAAAGCACAGCAGGTCAGGCAGACTCCGAGGAGCAGGAAAGTCGACGTTTAGGGCAAAAGCGCTTCATCAGGAATAGAGGCAGAGTGCCTGCAGGGTGGAGAGATAAATGAGAGGAGGGTGGGGGTGGGGAGAAAGTAGCATAGAGTACAATAGGTGAGTGGGGGTAGGGATGGAGGTGATAGGTCAGGGAGGAGGGTGGGGAAGGTAGCAAAGAGTACAATGGGTGAGTGGGGATGGGGATGGAGGTGATAGGTCAGGGAGGAAGGTGGAGCAGATAGGTGGGAAGGGAGATAGGCAGGTAGGACAGGTCATGGGGACAGTGCTGAGCTGGAAGTTTGGAACTGGGGAGAGGTGGGGGAGGGGTAATGAGGAAACTGGTGAAGTCCACATTGATGCCCTGGGATTGAAGTGTTCTGAGGCGGAAGATGAGGCGTTCTTCCTCCAGGTGTCGGGTGGTGAGGGAGCGGTGGTGAAGGAGGCCCAGGACCTCCATGTTCTTGGCTGAGTGGGAGGGGGAGGTGAATATAAAAGCACCGTTGTGCTACTGAGACGTGAGCGGCACGGTGTCACAGTGGTTAGCACTGCTGCCTCACAGCGCCAGAGACCCGGGTTCAATTCCCGCCTCAGGCGACTGACTGTGTGGTGTTTGCACGTTCTCCCCGTGTCTGCGTGGGTTTCCTCCGGGTGCTCCGGTTTCCTCCCACAGATGTGCAGGTGTGCAGGTCAGGTGAATTGGTCATGCTAAATTGCCCGTAGTGTCAGGTAAGGGGTAAATATATGGGTAGGGGTATGGGTGGGCTACGCTTCGGCGGGTTGGTGTGGACTTGTTGGGCCGAAGGGCCTGTTTTCACACTGTAATGTAATGTAATCTAATAAAGCTCTGGTTAGGCCCCATTTGGAGTACTGAGTCCAGTTTTGGTCCCCACATCTCAGGAAGGACACACTGGCACTGGAGCGTGTCCAGCAGAGATTCACACGGATGATCCCTGAAATGGTAGGTCTAACATACAACGAATGGCTGAGAATCCTGGGATTGCATTCATTGCAGTTTAGAAGATTAATGGGAGATTTAATAGAAACGTACAAGGTAATACATAGCTTGGAAAGGATGGACGCTAGAAAATTGTTTCCGTTAAGCGAGGAGGCTAGGACCCGTGGGCACAGCTTTAGAACTGGAGGGGGTCAATTCAGAACAGAAATGCGGAGACATTTCTTCAGCCAGAGAGTGGTGGGCCTGTGGAATTCATTGCCGCAGAGTGCAGTGGAGGCTGGGACGCTAAATGTCTTCAAGGCAGAGATTGATAAATTCTTGATGTCACAAGGAGTTAAGGGCTACGGGGAGAATGCTGGTAAGTGGAGTTGAAATGCCCATCAGCCATGATTGAATGGCGGAGTGGACTCGATGGGCTGAATGGCCTTACTTCCACTCCTATGTCTAATGGCCTTATGGAAATGTTGGGCCACATGGCGGTGGGGTTGATTGGTGTGGGTGTCCCAGAGATGTTCCCTGAAGCGCTCTGCTAAGTGGCATCCAGTCTCCCCAATGTAGAGGAGACTGCATCGGGAGCAACGGATACAATAAATGATCTTGGTGGATGTGCAGGTAAAACTTTGATGGATGTGGAAGGCTCCTTTAGGGCCTTGGGTGGAGGTGAGGGAGGAGGTGTGGGCGCAGGGTTTGCAATTCCTGCGGTGGCAGGGGAAGGTGCCAGGACGGGAGGGTGGGCTTTTGGGGGTGTGGACCTAACCAGGTAGTCACGGAGGGAACGGTCTTTGAGGAAGGCGGAAAGGGGTGGGGAGGGAAATATATCCCTGGTGGTGGGGTCCGTTTGGAGGTGGCGGAAATATCGTTGGATGATGTGCTTTATGCGAAGGTTGGTAGGGTGGAAGGTGAACACCAGGGAGGGTCTGTCCTTGTTACGGTTGGAGGGGTGGGGTTTGAGGGTGGGCAGCAGGATATGGATGAGATGCGTTGAAGGGAAATTGTGGATGATGAAGAAGGAGGCCATCTGGTGTGTTCTGTGATGGAACTGGTCCTCCTGGGAGCAGATACGGCAGAGGCGGAGGAATTGGAATACGGGAAGACATTTTTGCAGGAGGTAGGGTGGGAAGAGGAAAAATCCAGGTAGCTGTGGGAGTCGGTGGGTTTGTAAAAAATGTCAGTGTCAAGTCAGTCGTCATTAATGGAGATGGAGAGGTCAGAGATGGTCCAGGTGAACGCCTCATCTTCCGCCTCGGAACACTTCAACCCCAGGGCATCAATGTGGACTTCACCAGTTTCCTCATTTACCCCTCCCCCACCTCACCCCAGTTCCAAACTTCCAGCTCAGCACTGTCCCCATGACCTGTCCTACCTGCCTATCTCCCTATCTGCACCAGCCTCCTCCCTGACCTATCACCTCAATCGAGGAGAAGTGAAGTCTGCAGATGCTGGAGATCAGAGCTGAAAATGTGTTGCTGGAAAAGCGCAGCAGGTCAGGCAGCATCCAAGGAACAGGAAATTCGACATTTCGGGCATTAGCCATTCCTGATGATTCCTGATGAAGGGCTTATGCTCGAAATGTCGAATTTCCTGTTCCTTGGATGCTGCCTGACCTGCTGCGCTTTTCCAGCAACACATTTTCAGCTATCACCTCCATCCCCACCCCCACTCACCTATTGCACTCTATGCTACTTTCTCCCCACCCCCACCCTCCTCTCATTTATCTCTCCACCCTGCAGGCACTCTGCCTCTATTCCTGATGAAGGGCTTTTGCCTGAAACGTTGACTTTCCTGCTCCTCAGATGCTGCCTGAACTGCTGTGCTTTTCCAGCACCACTCTAATTATTAAATAGTGACAGCTCATTTTGTTGTGTGTGGGTCAGTTTTATTTGTTTGAAAACTCAACAAAAGAAACCTGGAGAGACAGACAGAGACCCCCCTCCCAGATACACAGTGAATTGAATTGAAATGGCCATCCTGTATGTATTTCTGTGATTATCACATTTTATCCCCCTGGCCTATACACCTCTCACATCACTCTGACATGAGAACAGGTCTTTGGAGAGAGTTTCCCATTGAAGGTTTCAATTCCCTCCTCAGGGAATCTTGCCTCCCAGACCCTGGGGATTAACCTGTTTGTGTCACAATCCCGAGTCCTCGGTTACTTTAACCCCAGGCTTCAAACCCGTTTTAAACCATGAACCTTCCACTGGGACAGTCAGCTCTCTCCCTCTCTCTCACCCTCTCACTCACTCCTCCCCACCCTCCCTCTCTCGTTCTCCCTCTCTCGTTCTCCCTCTCTCTGCCCCTATCTACGTTTCCATCTCTGCTCAGCTTTCTCCTGCTCTCGAGAATTGATCTATGTCTCTCCCACACCCCCTCTGCCCTCTCTCCACCCCAACCCCCACCTGGCCCTTCTCTCTCCCCCTCCCTCG
The DNA here is from genome assembly GCF_020745735.1 of Hemiscyllium ocellatum. Classification (NCBI taxonomy): domain Eukaryota; kingdom Metazoa; phylum Chordata; class Chondrichthyes; order Orectolobiformes; family Hemiscylliidae; genus Hemiscyllium; species Hemiscyllium ocellatum. Next base: position 25,736,887 of record NC_083438.1, read on the forward strand.
CTCTCCATTCCCCCTCCGTTCTGACAGAAATGCCCTCTCCTCTCCTCCCTCCCTCCCTCCCATTTAAAGTGGGTTCCCATCTCCTTTTCCTGCAGACATTAACCAGGTCAATACCACATTCTGAGGGGAGGGGGAGGAGAGGACGGGTGGGGGGAGAGTGAGGTCTGTCTTGGGGGAAGTGGGGAATGATACACCCCCTCCCACTGTCAGACCATCAGCAAACAGAGCCCGGGCTCTGTTCACAGGCTGCTCTGATGTGTAAGGGGTGACCCACAGGCAGAGGGGTGCACAGCAAGATCCCACAGGCAGCTGGGTGTGGCCCCCTTGGGGTATTTCACTTTCTTTGTCCCACGCCAGAACACTCCACCCCATCCCCAGCAACAACCCCTCCATAAGCACGTTACCCTCCCCCATGTACTTCTCACACAGCAAGGTCCCAATAGTGCCAGCAATTTCACAATTCAGTTTGTGACTGCTCGGTCTCCCCAATGTACCAGGCCTCGGGACATCCCTGCCTGCAGTGTATAAGATAAACAACGTTGGCTGAGTCACATGAGTACCTGCCACGTACATAGTGGGAGGTGTCCAACGCGTAATGATGGTATCCATGTCCACACTCTGACATGTCTTGCAGCGCCGACCGTGACAGGGTTGTATGGAGTTGTCCTGAAAGCTGGGCAGTTCGCTGCGAACAATGATCTGTTTGAGGTTTGGCGGGTATTTAATGGTGAGAAGTGGAGGTGTGGGGAAGGTCTTGGTGAGGTGCTCATCCTCATTGATAATGTGTTGCAGGTCGCGAAGAACATGGTGTAGTTTTTCGGTTCCTGGGAAGTACTGGATAACGAAGGGTACCCTGTCGGTTGCAGCACGTGTCTGACTCCTAAGGAGGTCATTACGGTACTCATGTGACTCAACCAGCGTTGTCTATATACACACACACACACACGCACTCCTATACTCACACATATAAACACATCTATACACACACACACACACACATGCACATATACACATATACGTTTGTGGGGTGAATTTGTATTTGCAGAGTTACATTGTACTTTGCTCAAAAACTGCATGAATCCTTGTAAGACTCTGTTAACTCATTTTTTAGATTAGAATCAGTCTAAATATTGTGGCACAGACAACAGAACACAGGGGGCTGACACCAATTGTTACAGTTAACCTGAGAATGTAACTTTTAAAAAGAATTTTGTGATTTACATATGAACCAAGTGAAACTATCATGGTCATTCCAACAGATGAGAGACTTAACAATCAAGATATTTTCCAATCTATAATGTCAGTTACATCACACTGTAATCTTTTGCTATAAATTCTGTGTTTACAATTGTGTACTCCACAACCACCTGATGAAGGAGCAGCGCTCAGAAAGCTAGTGTTTCCAAATAAACCTGTTGGACTATAACCTGGTGTTGTGTGAGTTTTAACTCAGTCTCAGAGTGATCTCTTTCCTCACTAATTCCCTGGATCCTCCCCTAAACTACTCGTTTCAACCCTCCTGAGCAGCTCTCACAAATCTCCCTGCTCCAACATTATTCCCTGAGAAGACAAAATCTTTGAGATTACTTTGTTAAGCAAAGTTTAATTAACTTATTACAAAGAAAACTTACCTGAGAAGACAGATGTTAGTGACACTGTGGATCCCAAATCCCTTGTAAACATCACAAGGTTGTCAAATTGGTCATTTTTGATGTCGTGAAGATGAGTCACATTAGACTCAATGTTAACAGTGTTTCTCTCTCCACACATGCTGCCAGACCTGCTGAGTTTCTGTAATGCTCATTGTGTTTGTTTCAAGTTTTGATGATCTGATCTTGAAACTGTGGAGAGATTTTGATATTAATATGAACATTACACATCTATATCACTGGTGCATAAAACTCTTATCAATTCCTTACCACCATTTCTTCAGATTGTTTGTTCTTTTTGTCCAGAATTCCAATTGATTTTTTTTTAACCTTGAATCCCTCAGGAGACAATTGCAGGTCATTCTGTTATAACGTATGTTTCATCAACATGAATTTGCTGTAACACGATTGAAGAATTGGGGACACTTTTGACAATGTGAACTTTTAAAATGTGTGTTGGCTGCAACATAATTGGCACCAACACGTTAAGTGCTGTTCCTGAAGTGTGATTTTACTGTAACATGGAGTTGCACATGAATGGAGTGCAAGTTTATAGCTCCTTGAAAATGGAGTCGCAGGGAGACAGGATCGTGAAGAAGGCGCTTGGTATGCTTTCCTTTATTGGTCACAGCATCAAGTGTAGGAGTTGGGAGGTCATGTTGCGGCTGTACAGGACATTGGTTCGGCCACTTTAGGAATATTGTGTGCAATTCTGGTCTCCCTCCTATCGGAAGAATGTTGTGAATCTTGAAAGGAGTCAGAAAAGATTTACAGGGATGCTGTCAGGGTTGGATGATTTGAGCTATAGGGAGAGACTGAATACGCTGGGGCTGTTTTCCCTGGAGCATCAGAGGCTGCAGGTGACCTTATAGAGTTTTATAAAATCATGAGAGTCATGGACAGGATAAACAGATGAAGACATTGCCCAGGGGTGGGGGTGTTCAAACCTAGAGGGCACAGGTTCAGGGGGACAGGGGAAAGATTCAAAAGGGACCTAAGGAGCAACGTTTTTTATGCAGAGAGTGGTGTGTGCATAGAATGAGCTGCTAAAGGAAGAGGTGGAGGCTGCTACAATTACAGCATTTAAAAGGCATCTGGATGTGTACATCAATAGGAAGGGTTTAGAGTGATAAGGGCCAGGCACTGGCAAATGGGACTAGATTAGATTCAGAGATCTGGTCAACATGGATGAGTTGGAGTGAAGGGTCTGATTCCGTGCTGTACATCTTTACGACTAATGCAATCATCATGTTACAGAAGAACTGGCTTTGTTGACATTATCAAATCAGGTAAAATGTGAAGTGTAGGAGGGCTACCACAGAGAAATACCAAACATACTCAAAACTCGGAGTTAATTTACTAATGTCACAACAAAGGGTTGCTCAACAGTGGGAAATCAACTTGCAGTAGGCAGGGCTAAGTAATTCTACACAGTGTTCAATATTCAGTTGTGACTAATGGTGGACAATTAAATCATTAATTGGGGGAGGTCAATCACCTCCAACCTCATTGCCTGGAGGATCCCAACCCATCAGGTCCAAAAGATCAGGCTGAAGCATCTACAACACCTTCAGCCAGAAGTGCCAAGTGGGTGATCCATCTCGGTCTCCCCCATGAGATTCCCAGCATCATGAACATCAGCCATTAGCCAATTCGATTCAGTCCCTGTAACATCAAGGAATGACTGAAGGCACAAGATGTTACAATGGTCATGAACCCATCTAAAATGCCTGCAACAGCACTGGGACAAGATGCAATGCAGTACCAAAGCAAGAGTGGTGCAGAAAACCCTCCCCAACCCATGACATGGACGCTCAGGGGAAGCAAAAGAATCGGCACATAAGAAGCTCCCAGCCCAACTCCAACACACTGACTGGGAACCATATCACCATTCACACAGTCAGAGAGTTGGACAGCACGGAAACAGATCCTTTGGTGCAACTCTTCCATACCGAACAGATATCATCATTTAATCGAATCCCATTTGCCAGCATTTGGCCCATATCCCATGTTTACGGCTGTAATCATTTTTTGAAGGAGACAGGGTGAGGTGTGTCACAAAGGTGGTCTGTTAAAATGGTAATATGGAACACTGCTGCCTCACAGCGCCACGGACTCGGGTTCGATTTCCACCTCAGGCGACTGTCTGCGTGGAGTTAACGCATTCTCCCCGTGTCGGCGTGGGTTTCATCCGGGTGCTCCGAATTCCTCCCACAGTCCAAAGATGTGCATTGGCCATGCTACATTGTCCAACAGTGTCAGGGATATGCAGATTAGGGTGAACTGGCCATCCTAAATTGTCCCATCGTGTTCAGGGAAGTGCGGGTTTGGGTCGATTGGCCATGCTATATTGTCCCATAGTGTTCAGGGATGTGTCGTTTAGGGTGCATTGGCCATGCTAAATTATCCCATAGTGTCAGGTTGGGGTGGATTGGCCATGCTAAATTGTCCCATAGTGTCAGGGATGTGCAGGTCAGGCGGGTTGGCCATGCTAAATTATCCAACAGTGTCCAGGGTTATGCAGGTTAGGGTGAACTGGCCATGCTAAATTGTCCCATAGTGCACAGGGATGTGTAGGTTAGGGCGGATTGGCCATGCTAAATTGTCCCATCGTGCACAGGGATGTGCAGGTTAGGGTGAATTGGCCATGCTAAATTGTCCCATAGTGCACAGGGATGTGTAGGTTAGGATGAATTGGCCATGCTAAATTGTCCCACAGTGCCCAGGGATGTGCAGTTTAGGGTACAGTAGTGAGGGAATGGGATTGGGTGGCTTAGTCTTTGGAAGGTCGGTGTGGACATGTTGGGCCGAAGGGCCAGTTTCCACACTGTAGGGATTCTATGGATTCTATAGGAACAGATTGGGGGTGAGAAGTATGTTATATCACCTTTCACACTTATTTTTATTAGATTACGAGACGATCTTTTCTGGATGTTTCAGTTTTATTATCAGAGGGGTGTCAGCCTCTGCTCTGTAACAGATAGACCAAACCATGAGCCAACATTTCATGATGTAGATCACCTCAGAGACAACACACAAGACAGCAGCAGCTGACATTACAAATAGGCTGCAATCAAAGCTGCAACTGCTCGAGCAGTGATGACAGATCCAGACACAATCACTGGGCGAGTTACAGAAGCTGACAGCTCCATGATGTTTGATGTGTCCTTCTTTATGATTTGGTGAAATTCATCCGAAAAACATTCAACTGCATTTATATTTGCTGTTAATATCTCCATCATGTCTTTTGATGTCACAGATTCATGATTGAGATTGGAGTTGTTCACACTGTCATGTTGGACCATCAGATACAGGAGTAGAGTTGGCCCATCGAGTCTGCTTCCCATTGGATCATGGCTGATATGGTTCTCAACTCCATTCTCCTGTCTTCTCCACCCTAACCTATGGTCCCCCTCACTAATGGAGAACCTATCTGTCACTATTTTAAACACACTCAGTGACGTGGCCTCCATAGCCTTCTGCAGCAGTGAGTTGTACAGAGACACCACTCTCTGGCTGAAGAAATTCTTCCTCATCTCAGTTCAAAAGGGTTACCCCTTCACTCTCAGGCTGTGCCCTCGGGTCCTAGCCCCCACTCCTCGTGGAAATATCTCCACCACGTCCATTTTATCCAGGCCTGTCAGAATTCTGTAGGTTTCAATGTGATCATCACCATCCTTCTGAACTCCTTTGAGAACAGACCCTGAGTCCCAATTGTTCCTCTGAACAATGATCGATTTTTGTACGTTAAAACCTCCAAAGGGATGTCACAAATACATTAAGTATGAAAGAATAATGATGGTGGGGAGTAGGGCCTCTCAAAGATCAGAAAGGTCTGCCCCTGTGTGGAGCCACAGGAGATGGGAGTGATACTAAATGAGTATTTTGCATCAGTGTTTACTGTGGAGAAGGAGATGGAAGATATGGAATGTGGGGTTTTGTTGAAAAATGTCCATATTACAGAGGAGAAGCTGCTGGATGTCTTGAAACACATAAAAGTGGATAAATCCCCAGCACCTGATGAGGTGTTCCCCTGAAATTTGTAGGAAGCTCAGGAAGTGATTGCTGGGCCCCAGATTGCACCAGATGGGGTACAGAGGAGATTCCCCAGGATGTTGGCTGGGTTGAAACAGTTCAGCGATGAAGAGAGGCTGGCTAAGTTTGGGCTGTTTTCTTTGGAGCAGGGAGGATTGAGGGGGGACCTGATAGAGGTGTATAAGGGTATGAGGGGCACGGACAGCCTGGATACGAAGCAACAGTCGCCCTTAATCACAGGGTCACTAACAGTGCGGGGGGCTCACTTTAAGGTGAAAGGCAGCAGGGTTCGAGGGGATTTGAGGGGCACTATCACCCAGAGGGTGTTGGGGATCTGGAATGTATTACCTGAGAGGATAGTCGATGTCATATCCTTTAAAAATCACTTGGAGGAGCAGTTGAAATGTCAAGGCTCTGGGTCTAATGCAGGGAAGAGGGGCTGGTGTACACAGTGGTGTTCTACTGGGAAGGCTGATGCCAAGTAGAGTCATAGAATCAGAGAGATGTACACCTGCCAGCACCCGGCCCATATCCCTCCAAACCCTTCCTTTTCCTACACCCATCCAGATGTCTTTTAAATTTTACAATTGTACTAGCCTCCACCACTTCCTCTGGCAGCTCATTCCACACACATACCCCACTCTGTGTGAAAAGGTTGCCACTTAGGCTTCTTTTCCATATCTTTCCCCTCTCACCCTAAACCTTTGCCCTCTAGTCCTGGACTCCCCCACCCCAGAGAAGAGACTTTGTCTATTTATCCTATCATGCCCCTCATGATTTTATAAACCTCTATCAGGTCACCCCTCAGCCTCTGTCGCTCAAGAGAGAACAGCCTTCACCTGTTCAGTCTCTGCTATAGCTCAAATCCTCCAACCCTGGCAACATCTTTGTGCATCTATTCTGAACCCTTGCAAGTTTCACAACATCCTTCTGATAGGAAGGACACCAGAAATGCATGCACACACAGATTCACACTCACACACAGAGTCACTTGCATGTGTGAGAGTAGGTGCAGGAGAGACTGTGAGAGAGTGTGAGAGAGTGAGTGCGATCATCGAGTGCAATTCTCTAATCCCATCCTCCCCCTCATGTCCCTTGGTTCATTTAGACACAAGAATGAAAGCAAGATCATTTATGGGAGAGGGGGAAAGAGAGAGAGAGAGATAGAGAAAGAGAGATTGTGTGCAAGAGAGTGATAGTGAGATTATACATGAGAGAGACTGACCTCCCCCTGTCCCCAAGGGACTCCTGTATCACACACCGCAATGAAATCAGACGCTGTGTTCAGGAGCAGGACATGGCCCGTGGAATTAGAACGTCTGTTCATGAGGACATTCAGATCCAGGAATCCATCAGAGAATGACAGCAGAACAGAGAGAATCAAACAAAGAACTCGGTGCTGAATTTGTGGGAGATTACAGTTGAGAATACAGAGCCAGTGATATACCGACCCTGTTGGAACAAAGTCAAGAGTTTGTTTGTGTCTGTATGTGGGATACATTTGATGGAGACAGTTTAAACTGAGTTGAACTCTGCGTCTCTGCTTGGGGAATGCCTGTGCTTCACATTTCTGTGACATCATCCAGAATTGCACAAAATATTCCAAAGTGGTCGAACCATTGTCCTGTACAGCCGCAACGTGACCTCCCAACCCCTATACTCAATACTCTGACCAATAATGGACAGCATACCAAATGCTTCTTCACTATCCTATCTGCTTGTGACTCCACTTTCCAGGAGCTATAAAGCTGCATGCCAAGGTCTCTTGGTTCAGCAACACTCCCCTCGACCTGACCATTAAGTGTATAACACCTTGATTTCACATTCCAAATGCAGCACCTCACATTGATCTAAATTAAACTCCACCTGCCACTCCTTGACCCATCGGCCCCTCTGATCAAGATCCTGCTGTACTCTGGGCTAACCTTCTTTGCTGTCTACTACACCTCCAATTCTGGTGTCATCTGCAAGCTTACTAACGATACCTCCTGCATTCACACGCAAACCATTTATATAAGTGATAAAAAGCAGTGGACCCAGCACTGATCATTGTGGCACACCACTGGTCACAGGCCTCCACTCTGAAACCACAGTAAACACTGATGCAAATTACTCATTTAATATCTACCCCCATCTCCAGCAGTACCACTCATAGGCTGCCCTGCTGATCTTTGAGGAGCCCTATTGTCTCCCTAGTTACCCTTTTGTCATTAATGTATTGATACAATCCCTTGGGAATTCTCCTTAACCCTATTTGCCAAATCTATCACATGTCTCCTTTTTGCCCTCCTGATTTCCCTCTTAAGTATACTCCTGCAGCCATTACCCTCCTCCAAGGATTAACTCGATTTCTGCTATCTATCCCTGACATGTGTTTCCTTTCTTAACTAAAACCTCAATATCTCCCGTCATCCAGCTTTCCCTATACCTTGCCTTTCCTTACCATTCCCGCTAACAGCAACATATTCTCCCTGGACTCTTGTCGTCTCATTTTCAAAGGCTTCCCATTTTCCAACCATCCCTTTATCTGCAAATCACCCCTCCCCCAATTCCAAATTGGCCTTCCTCCCATTTAGAACTTTAACTTTTAGATCCAGCCTATCCTTTTCCATCGTTGTTTTAAAACTAATACAATTATAGAATTATGTTCGCTGCCCCCAAAGTGCTCCCCCACTGACACTTCGATTTCCTGCTGAATAAGGGTATAGTACATGAGTGTGGTGCTGGAAAAGCTCAGCAGGTCAGTCAGCATCCGAAGGGCAGGAGAATTGCCTTTTCGGGCATAATCCATTCATCAGGAAAGTGAAACGTCCGAAACGTCGATTCTCCTGCTCCTTGGATGCTGCCTGACCTGCTGTGCTTTTCCAGCACCACACTCTCGACTCTGACCTCCAGTATCACTTTCTCCTGCAGTCTATAATACAATCCCAATAAGGTGATCATCCATTTCTCATTTCTCAGTTCCACCCAAATAACTTCATTCCATGTATTCTCAGGAATATCCTCCCCAAGTACAGCCGTGATATTATCCCTGATCAACAATGCCATTCCCTCCCCTGTCTTGCCCCCCACCTTCCTGTCCTGCCCTATTGGATTGGTATCAGGGAACATTAAGCTGCCAGTCCTGTCCATCCCTGAACCATGTCTCTGTCATCGTTATGATATCTCAGCCCCATGTTCCTAACCATGCCCTGCGTTCATCCACCTTCCCTGTTAGTCCCCTTACATTGAAATAATGTTTGTCCTCCTATTTCCTGACACTATCATTGGGTTAACTCTCTGACATATGTGTACAAGATCAGCTGAACCCCCGAGACATTAATTGCAGATTTTCCCACCACATTAGACAGAAGCGTTCTGCTTTTTCTATTCTTCCTGCAGATCTGAACCTGCCCTCCCTCAGGGACAAAACCTGCCTGGGTCTGAATGTCTGAAAATGAGGAATTTGCAACAGCAACAGTATATGATGGATGGCAGTTCTAGGAAGGGGGGAAAGTCTCAGATACAGTCACATAGATGGGTTAACTGCAGGAAAGGTAAGAGAGGTAGGCACCTAGTTCAGGAGTCTTTTGTGGATATATCCATTTCAAACAGGTTTGCTGGTTGGAAAATGTAGTGGGTGATGGATTCTCAGGGGAACGTAGCACAAACAGCCAAGTTTCTGGTATTGAGACTGGCTCTAATGCAATGAGGGTTACGTCGGGTTCCAAGAGATCAATTATGTTAGGGGATTCTGTAGTCCGAAGTACAGACAGACATTTCTGTGGCCAACAGCGAGAAAGCAAATGGTGTGTTGCTTCCCTGTGTCCAGGATCAAGGATGTCTCAGAGAACGCGTAGAATGCTCTCACGGGAGAGAGGGGCCAGCAGGATGTGGATGACTAAAGAAATTTAAGGTTTTGTTCAGAAAAAGAAGGAAGCATATGTCAGGTACAGACAGGATAGATCAAGTGAATCCTTAGAAGAGTATAAAGGCAGTAGGAGTATACTGAAGAGGGAGGTCAGGAGGGCAAAAAGGGGACATGAGATAGCTTTGGCAAATAGAATTGAGGAGAATCCAAAGGGTTTTTACAAATACATTAAGGATAAAAGGGTAACTCGGGAGAGAATAGGGCCCCTCAAAGATCAGCAAGGTGGCCTTTGAGTGGAGACGCCGAAAATTGGGGAGATACTAAATGAGAATTTTGCATCAGTGTTTTCTGTGGAAAAGGATATGGAAGACATAGAATGTAGGGAAATAGATGGTGACATCTTGCAAAATGTCCAGATGACAGAGGAGAAAGTGCTGGATGTCTTGAAACGGGTAAAGGTGGATAAATCCCCAGGACCTGATCAGGTGTACCCAAGAACTCTCTGGGAAGCTAGAGGAGTGATTGCTGGGCCTCTTGCTGAGATATTTGTATCATTGATATACACAGGAGAGGTGCAAGAAGACTGGAGGTTGGCAAACGTGGTGCCACTGTTTAAGAAGGATGGCAAGGACAAGCCAATGAACTGCAGACCAGTGAGCCTGACCTCGGTGGTGGGAAAGTTGTTGGAGGGAATCCTGAGGGACAGGATGTACATGTATTTGGAAAGGCAAGGACTGATTAAGATCGTCAACATGGATTGGTGTGTGGGAAATCATGTCTCACAAACTTGTGTTTTTTGAAGAAGTAGCAAAGAGGCTTGATGAGGGCAGTGCGGTGGATGTGATCTGTATGGATTTCAGTAAGGCATTCGACAAGGTTCCCCATGGGAGACTGATTAGCAAGGTTAGATCTCATGGAATACAGGGAGAACTAGCCATTTGGAGACAGAATTGGCTCAAAGGTAGAAGAAAGAGCGTGGTGGTGGAGGGTTGTTTTTCAGACTGGAGGCCTGTGACCATGGAGTGCCACAAGGATCGGTGCTGGGTCCTCTACTTTTTGTCATTTAAATAAATGACTTGGATGCGAGCATAAGAGGTACAGTTAGTAAGTTTGCAGATGACACCAAAATTGGAGGTGTAGTGGACAGTGAAGAGGGTTGCCTCAGATTACAACAGGATCTTGACCAGATGGGCCAATGGGCTGAGAAGTGGCAGATGGTGTTTAATTCAGTTAAATGCGAGGTGCTGCATTTTGGGAAAGCAAATCTTAGCAGGACTTATACACTTAATGGTAAAGTTCTAGAATGTGCTGCTGAACAAAGAGACCTTGGACTGCAGGTTCATAGCTCATGGAAAGTGGAGTCACAGGTAAATAGGATAGTGAAGAAGGCGTTTGGTACGCTTTCTTTTATTGGTCAGAGTATTGAGTACAGGAGTTGGGAGGTCATGTTGCGGCTGTACAGGTTAGGCCACTGTTGGAATTCTAGTCTCTTCCCTATTGGAAAGATGTTGTGAAACTTGAAAAGATTTACAAGGATGTTGCCAGGGTTGGAGGATTTGAGCTATGGGAAAAGGGTGAATTGGCTGGGGCTGTTTTCTCTGGAGCGTTGGAGGCTGGAGGAGGGACCTTATAGAGGTTTATAAAATCATGAGGAGCATGGATAAGATGAACAGAAAGAGTATTTTCCCCCGTGTGGTGGAGTCCAAAACTAGAGGGCATAGGTGAGAGGGGAAAGATATAAAAGAGACCTAAGGGGCAACATTTTCAGACAGAGGGTGGCACGTGAATGGAATGAATGCCAGAGGAAGTGGTGGAGGCTGGTACAATTGCAACACTGAAGAGGCATTTGGACGGATATAAAAATAGGAAGAATTTGGAGGAATTTGGGCCAGGTGCTGGCAGGTGGGACTAGATTGGGATGGGACATCTGGTCAGCATGCCCGGGTTGGACCGAAGGGTCTGTTTCCGTGCTGTACACTCAATGACTCGATTATGTATGAGACGTGCTGAGAGAGAGAGGGAGGTGGTGATATCGTACATGGGAAGGAGAAAGAAATTGTGAGATTTTACATGAGAGTGAGAAAAACAGTGAGATTGTGCGTGAGACAGAGATAGAAAGAGAGTTAGTACGTGAGAGATTCACCTTCCCTGACAGTGTGGGGCTCCTGCATCACACACCAGAATGAAATCAGAGGCTGTGTTTAGGAGCAGGACATGGCCGGTGGAATTAGAACATCTGTTCATTAGGATGCTCAGAACCAGGAATCCAGCAGAGAATGACAACAGAACAGAGAGAATCAAACAAAGAACTTGGTGTTGAATTAGTGGAAGTGTAGAGTAGAGAATGTAGAGTCAGTGATGGACTGAAACTGTTGTACCACGGTTGAGAGTTCAGGACTGTGTCTTTGTATCTGTGTGTTGGGGTGTGTGATGGAGACAGTTGAAACTTAGCTTACTCTGAGCCTCTGCTTGGGGAATACCTATCCTTCGGCTATTTGACTGCACCATCATAGAGAGCTCTCCCCATGCTGTACCTGTTCTGGGAGTCATTAATGCAGACAGTGTCGAGACAGCTTTACTCTGTATCTCCCCCCATTAAACAGGACATATCATTGGAATGTGCAGATGATAGGAGAAAGTGAGGTCTGCAGATGCTGGAGATCAGAGCTGAAAATGTGTTGCTGGAAAAGCGCAGCAGGTCAGGCAGCATCCAAGGAACAGGAAATTCAACGTTTCGGGCATAAGCCCTTCATCGTCGAAACGTCGAATTTCCTGTTCCTTGGATGCTGCCTGACCTGCTGCGCTTTTCCAGCAACATATTTTCAGCTCTGATGATACACAAATTGCCAATGGAGTATTCAGGAAAGAGCAGTAGACTTTCGGAGGATCCAAGCAGGTGCTGTTTACTGTCGTTGGGAAGGTGTCTGAGGATGAAAGTGGTCCACAGGATTGCTGATGTCATCTCAGTAAAACACTCACAGAGAGACCTCCTTCCTGTTGTTGGCCAATGAATATGAAGCACAGAATTCCAGTGAAATAGGCCTGTGAGGGCTGAGGGCTTTCTCTGTTTGTCATAAAGAGCAAAATGGTCACCCAATGTCCTTGGGGGAAGAGGCCTGGCCTGGATTTAACCCAAATCACAGCCTGACACTGCAACCCCACAAAGTAACTGAGGAATGGACATTTATAAATCACATTCCATGCCTTCAGTGTCATCTCAAACTGGGTTCGAGGGAATGGAGCAGTTTTGCAGTGCCCTCAGTGTGTGATTGAGGGAGATGGCAACAGAGATGGAGGGGGAGGGAAAGATGGCAACAGAGAGAGAGTGTGAGGTGGCAGGGGAAATGGTGACACAGGGAGTGGGGGGGAGGGTGAGATAGCGACACAGAGTGGGAGGAGATGGTGACAGAGAGAAAGAGGTGGAGATAAACACACAAAGAGAGAGATGGGGAGATGGTGACAGAGAGAGAGAGGGAAATAGTGACAGAAAGAGAGGAAGAGATGGTGACACAGAGGGGGGCAGATGGTAACACAAAGAGAGATGGAGGGGATGGTGACACAGAGAGAGACAAAAGGAGACGGTGACACAGAGAGGGAGAGGGGAGATGGTGACACAGAGAGAGAGAGAGAGGGGGAGAGGGGGAGATGGTGACTCAGAGCGAAAGAGAGGGGGAGATGGTGACACAGAGAGAGAGAGGGGGAGATGGTGACACAGAGAAGGGGGATGTGGTGACACAGAGTGAGACAGGACCCGGAGAGAGACAGGCCGGGAGAGCGAGTCAGGGAGACCCGCAGTCACAAACTGAATTGTGAAATTGCTGGCACTATTGGGACCTTGCTGTGTGAGAAGTACATGGGGGAGGGTAACGTGTTTATGGAGGGGTTGTTCCTGGGGATGTGGTGGAGTGTTCTGACGTGGGACAAAGAAGGTGAAATACCCCGGGGTGCCACACCCAGCTGCCTGTGGGATCTTGCTGTGCACCCCTCTGCCTGTGGGTCACCCCTTACACATCAGAGCAGCCTGTGGACAGAGCCCGGGCTCTGTTTGCTGATGGTCTGACAGTGGGAGGGGGTGTATCTTCCCCCTTTCCCCCAAGACAGACCTCACTCGCCCCACCCCCCCACCCATCCTCTCCTCCCCCTCCCCTCAGAATGTGGTATTGACCTGGTTAATGGCTACAGGAAAAGGAGATGGGAACCCACTTTAAATGTGAGGGAGGGAGGGAGGAGAGGAGAGGGCATTTCTGTCAGAACGGAGGGGGAATGGAGAGCATGGGAGGGGGGGGAGAAGGGACGGGTGGGGGTTGGGGTGGAGAGAGGACAGAGGGGGTGTGGGAGAGACATAGATCAATTCTCGAGAGCTGGAGAAAGCTGAGCAGAGATGGAAACGTAGATAGGGGCAGAGATAGGGAGAACGAGAGAGGGAGGGTGGGGAGGAGTGAGTGAGAGGGTGAGAGAGAGGGAGAGAGCTGACTGTCCCAGTGGAAGGTTCATGGTTTAAAACGGGTTTGAAGCCTGGGGTTAAAGTAACCGAGGACTCGGGATTGTGACACAAACAGGTTAATCCCCAGGATCTGGGAGGCAGGATTCCCTGAGGAGGGAATTGAAACCTTCAATGGGAAACTCTCTCCAAAGACCCGTTTTAATGTCAGAGTGATGTGAGAGGTGTATAGGCCAGGGGGATAAAATGTGATAATCACAGAAATACATACAGGATGGCCATTTCAATTCAATTCACTGTGTATCTGGGAGGGGGGTCTCTGTCTGTCTCTCCAGGTTTCTTTTGTAGAGTTTTCAAACAAATAAAACCGACCCACACACAACAAAATGAGCTGTCACTATTTAATAATTAGAGTGGTGCTGGAAAAGCACAGCAGTTCAGGCAGCATCTGAGGAGCAAGAAAGTCAATGTTTCAGGCAAAAGCCCTTCATCAGGAATAGAGGCAGAGTGCCTGCAGGGTGGAGAGATAAATGAGAGGGGGGTGGGGGTGGGGAGAAAGTAGCATAGAGTACAATAGGTGAGTGGGGGTGGGGATGGAGGTGATAGCTGAAAATGTGTTGCTGGAAAAGCGCAGCAGGTCAGGCAGCATCCAAGGAACAGGAAATTCGACGTTTCGGGCATAAGCCCTTCATCAGGAATCATCAGGAATGGCTTGACACCGACATTTTTTACAAACCCACCGACTCCCACAGCTGCCTGGCTTATACCTCTTCCCACCCTACCTCCTGCAAAAATGCCATCCCGTATTCCAATTCTTCCACCTCAGCCGTATCTGCACATCTGTGGGAGGAAACCGGAGCACCCGGAGGAAACCCACGCAGACACGGGGAGAACGTGCAAACTCCACACAGTCAGTCCCCTGAGGCGGGAATTGAACCCGGGTCTCTGGCGCTGTTAGCCAGCAGTGCTAACCACTGTGCCACCGTGCCGCCCACATCTCAGTAGCACAACGGTGCTTTTATATTCACCTCCCCCTCCCACTCAGCCAAGAACATGGAGGTCCTGGGCCTCCTTCACCACCGTTCCCTCACCACCCAACACCTGGAGGAAGAACACCTCATCTTCCGCCTCAGAACAGTTCAACCCCAGGGCATCAATGTGGACTTCACCAGTTTCCTCATTACCCCTCCCCCACCTCACCCCAGTTCCAAACTTCCAGCTCAGCACTGTCCCCATGACCTGTCCTACCTGCCTATCTCCCTTCCCACCTATCTGCTCCACCCTCCTCCCTGACCTATCACCTCCATCCCCATCCCCATTCACCCATTGTACTCTATGCTACTTTCTCCCCACCCCCACCCTCCTCTCATTTATGTCTCCACCCTGCAGGCACTCTGCCTCTATTCCTGACGAAGGGCTTTTGCCCTAAACATTGACTTTCCTGCTCCTCGGAGTCTGCCTGACCTGCTGTGCTTTTCCAGCACCACTCTAATCTGGACTCTGGTTTCCAGCATCTGCAGCCCTTGTTTTAACCCCGTCATTATTTAAAGTGGGGAGAGGGCTGGGGGAGGGGTGTGGAGGAATAAAGATTACAGTGTGCAGGATTAAATCAGAGAGAGTTATCAGAGATGGACAGAGTGCCAGTGGGGCAACAGAGAGGGGGAACAGAGAGAGCGAGGAACACAGAAACAGGGGGGAACAGAGCCAGAGGGGGAATAGAGAGGGGGGGAATAGAGAGATGGGGGGGGAAACAGAGAGAGCGGGAACCGAGAGTGAGGGGACAACGGGGAGGTGGTGGAACAGAGAGAGAGAGGTGGGGGGGAACAGAGAGAGAGAGGGGAAGCAGAGAGAGAGAGAGAGAGAGAGAGAGGGGGGGAATTGGGGGGAACAGAGGGAGAGGGGACAACGGGGAGGTGGAAGATAGAGAGTTGGGGGGGAACAGAGAGAGCGGGGGAATAGAGAGAGGGAGAGAGGAACGGAGAAGACGGAGGTAATGTTTGGGATTTGTCAAACAGTAGGATTGGTCCTTCTGTCATCATGGAGACAGGATCGAACCCTTAACCAGGGTCAGGAACACAGATGATCTATCTGTGCTCACACTGCTGCTTGTGGGATCTTGCTGTGTGTTTCTAGCCTCGGGCCAATTGCTCTTTAGTGATTTCTTTGTATTTCGATGTTGCTTGATGTTCTGCAATGCATTAATGATGCAGTAATTAAACTGACCCAGTATCGCAGGGTAAAGTGGGAGACTGGGGAAGGCAGAGAGCAGTGGGATCTTGCTGTGCTCTTGGTGTCGCTACTGTATTTTATTTCAAATCGATTCTTTTTTCCCTCTCAGTCTGTTCCCCCCGCCCCGAGGAGGGGATTAGATCCAGGAGCTGAAATTCAGGACGGTGCAGAGACAGAGGGAATCAAATCATTTCTGCCCCGAGGAATCATCAGCCCAGAGCCAGAACCAGAGAGAGAGAGAGGGAGTGAGACAGCGAGAGAGAGAGAGTGTGTGTGAGAGAGAGAGAGAAGAGAAAGAGAGAGAGAGAGAGACAGCAAAAGAGAGAGAGGGAGACAGCGAGCTAGAGAGAAAGACGGAGAGAGAGACAGTGAAGGAAAGAGAGACAGCGAGAGAGAGAGAGAGAAAGACAGCGAAGGAGAGAGAGAGACAGTGAGAGGGAAACAGAGACAGTGAGGGAGAGGGAGAGACAGAGACAGTGAGGGAGAGAGAGAGAGAGAGAGACAGCGAGGGACAGAGACAGAGAGTTTGATTCTGGGAACCACACATACAGTAGGAAAATCCCGACAGATCCTCAGCAGATATCCCCCTCTCTTCCCAGCCCAGTGTGTGTCAGGAGGGGGCTACAGTCAGGCTCTGAGACCCTAGTGTGGGACCTCCCCCAATTAATGATTTAATTGTCCCCCACCCATCACAACCCAATGTGGAATGGCTGTGTAGGATTATTTATCCCTGCCTATTGCAAGTTGAATTCCCACAGTCGATCAACCCTTTGTTGTGACATTAGTAAATTAACTCCGAGTTTTGAGTATGTTTGGTATTTCTCTGTGGTAGCCCTCCTACACTTCACATTTTACCTGATTTGATAACACCAACACAACCAGTTCTTCTGTAACATGATGATTGCATTCGTCACAGAGATATACAGCACGGAATCAGACCCTTCGCTCCAACTCGTCCATGTCAACCAGATATTCTACCTAACCTAGTCCCATTTGCCAGTGCCTGGCCCTTATCCCACTAAACCCTTCCTATTGATGTAGCCATCAAGATGCCTTTTAAATGTTGTAATTTTACCAGCTTCCATCTGTTCCTCTGGCAGCTCATTCCATGCACACACCACACTCTGCACAAAAAACGTTGCCCCTTAGGTCCCTTTTAAATCTTTCCCCACTTATCCTGAACCGGTGCCCCCTAGTTTCGAGCTCCCCCACCACAGGGAAAAGACTTTGTCTGTTTATCCTATCCATGACTCTCATGATTTTATAAAACTCTATAAGGTCTCCCCCCGCCTCTGATGCTCCAGGGAAAACAGCCCCAGCCTATTCAGTCTCTCCCTATAGCTCAAATCATCCAACCCTGACAACATCCCTGTAAATCCATTCTGATCCCTTTCAAGATTCACAACATCCTTCCGATAGGAGGGAGACCAGAATTGCACACAATATTCCAAAAGTGGCCGAACCAATGTCCTGTACAGCCGCAACCTGACCTCCCAACTCCTACACTTGATGCTGTGACCAATAAAGGAAAGCATACCAAACGCCTTCTTCACTATCCTATCTACCTGTGACTCCACTTTCAAGGAGCTATAAACTTGCACTCCATTCATGTGCAACTCCATGTTACAGTAAAATCACGCTTCAGGAACAGCACTTAACGTGTTGGGGCCAATCATGTTGCAGCCAACACACATTTTCAAAGTTCACATTGTCAAAAGTGTCCCCAATTCTTCAATCGTGTTACAGCAAATTCACGTTGATGAAACACACATTATCACAGAATGACCTGCAATTGGCTCCTGAGGGATTTGAGGTTAAAAAAAATTGATTGAAATTATGGACGAAAAGAACAAACAATCTGAAGAAATGGTGGTAAGGAATTTTTAAGAATTTTATGCACCAGTGATATAGATGTGTAATGTTCATATTAATATCATAATCTCTCCACAGTTTCAAGATAAAATCATCAAAACTTGAAACAAACACAATAAGCATTACCGAAACTCAGCAGGTCTGGCAGCACGTGTGGAGAGAGAAACATCGTTAACATTGAGTCTAATGTGGCACATCTTCACGACATCAAAAACTGTCCAATTTGACAGCCTTGTGAGGTTTACAAGGGATTTGGGATCCACAGAGTCACTGACATCTGTCTTCTCAAGTAAATTTTCTTTGTAATAAGTTAATTAAACTTTGCTTCATAAATTAATCTCAAAGATTTTGTCTTCTAGGGGACTAATGTAGGAGCAGGGAGATTCGTGAGAGCTGCTCAGGAGGGTTGAAACAAGTAGTTTTGGGGAGGATCCAGGGAATTAGTGAGGAAAGAGATCACTCTGAGACTGAGTTACAACTCACACAACACCAGGTTATAGTCCAACAGGTTTATTTGGAAGCACTAGCTTTCTGAGCGCTGCTCCTTCATCAGGTGGTTGTGGAGTACACAATTGTAAACACAGAATTTATAGCAAAAGATTACAGTGTGATGTAACTGACATTATAGATTGGAAAATATCTTGATTGTTAAGTCTCTCATCTGTTCGAATGACCATGATAGTTTCACTTGTTTCTTATGTAAATCACAAAACTCTTTTTAAAATTTCATTCTCAGGTAAACTGTAACAATTGGTGTCAGGCCAGATCAGATGTTGTAGGTGTTAGCCCGCTGTGTTCTTTTGTCTGTGCCATAATATTTCGACTGATTCTAATCAAAGAAATGAGTTAACAGAGTCTTACATGGATTAATGCAGTTTTTGAGCAAAGTACAATGTAACTCTGCAAGTACAAATTCACCCCACAAACGTATATGTGTACATCTGTATGTGGGTTTGTGTGTGTGCGTGTGTGTGTCTGGGGTGGGGTCTTTTGAGTGTCTATGAGAGATAGTATACATATGTGTGTGAGTGCAAAAGGGGTCTATGTCTATGAGAGGGTGCATGTGTGAGTTCGGGAGTGTGTGTGCCTGCAGGAGTGTGTGTAAGTGTCTGTGTGCATGTCTGTGTGTAGGTGTGTCTGCACGTGCATAGGAGTGAGAGTGTGTGTGTGTGTGTGAGTGTGTGTGTGTGTGTGTGTGTATATAGTACAATGGTGGTCAGCTGTAGTGTGACATGAACCCAAGGTCCCGGTTGAGGCCCTCACTTTGGGAACCGAACTTAGCTATCAGCTCTGCTTGGCCACTTTTCGCTGCTGCCTGTCCCCAAGTCCGCCTTGGAGGATGTTCACCTGAAGGTTCAAGGTCAATGTTGTGGATCACTGACGTGTTCTCCAACTGGGAGGGATCACTCCTGTCTGTTGATTGTTTTGTGGTGTCCATTCATCCGTTGCCGTAGCCTCTGCTCGGTCTCCCCAATGTACCATGCCTCGGGGCATCCCTGCCTGCAGTGTATAAGATAGACAACGTTGGCTGAGTCACATGAGTACCTGCCGCGTACATAGTGGGAGGTGTCCCACGCGTAATGATGGTATCCATGTCCACACTCTGACACGTCTTGCAGCGCCGACCGTGACAGGGTGGTATGGAGTTGCCCTGAAAGCTGGGCAGTTTGCTACAAACAATGATCTGTTTGAGGTTTGGCGGTTGTTTAAAGGTGAGGAGTGGAGGTGTGGGGAAGGTCTTGGTGAGGCGCTCATCCTCATTGATAATGTGTTGCAGGTCGCGAAGAACATGGTGTAGTTTCTCGGTTCCTGGGAAGTACTGGACAACGAAGGGTACCCTGTTGGTTGCAGCACGTGTCTATCTCCTGAGGAGATCATTACGGTACACATGTGACTCAGCCAACGTTGTCTATCTTATACACTGCAGGCAGGGATGTCCTGAGGCATGGTACACTGGGGAGACCGAGCAGAGTCTACGGCAATGGATGAATGGGCACCGCACAACAATCAACAGACAGGAGGGTTCCCTCCCAGTTGAGGAACACTTCAGTGTCCAGGACATTTGACCTTGGACCTTCGGGTGACCATCCTTGAAGTTGGACTTTGGGACAGGCAGCAGCGAAAAGTGGTCAATAGGTAAGTTCTGTTCCCATGGGGTGGGCCTCAACTGGGACCTTGGGTTCATGTCACACTCCGGGTGACCACCATGGCACAGTATACACACACACACACACACACACGCACACACACACACACACACACACACACACACATTTATACACACACACACACAAACACACATACGTAAACTGAGACACACACAGACACTGGTATATATACACGCACACACCCAGGCAGTCGTGTACACACACCTATACAAACACAGACAGTCGTACACACATACACGCACAGACAGACACACCTATACACACACAGACACTCGTATATATACACAAACACAGACACACACACAGACGCAGTCCTATACACACACAGACACTCCAATACACACACGCACACACACAGACATTCCTACACTCACATACAAACGCACCTATACACACACACACACACACAGGCACTCCTATACATATACAGACACACCTACACACCGACACTCACACACACAACTGCAGGCACACACACTCCCAAACTCACACATGCACCCTGTAACAGACTTAGAGCCTTTACATTCACACACACACATATACACTCTCTCTCACAGACATTCACAAACTCCCACACCAGACACACACACACATACATACATATACGTATGTGGGGTGAATTTGCATTTGCAGAATTATGTTGTACTTTGATCAAAACCTGTATAAATCCATCTCTGTTAACTCATTTTTTAGATTTAGGTGTAGGGAATGATGGGTGATGAGAGAAATTGAGGCTTTGGTATAGAAAAAGAAGGAAACGTGTCCAGGGTCGACAGCAGAGATTGAGTCAATTGTAAAAGAGTATAAAGGCAGTAGGAGCACACTTAAGAGGGAAATCAGGAGGGCAAAAAGGGGACATGAGATAGCTGTGGCAAACAGGGTTAAGGAGAATCCAAAGAGATATTATGACTACATGAAGGATAAAAGGATAACGAGGGAGAGAACAGCGTCCCATCAAGATCAGCAAGAGAGCCCACGTGTGGAACTGCAGCAGATGGGGGAAGATATTAAATGAGTATTCTGCATCAGGCATTGGTTAGGCCACTTTTGGAATATTGCGTGCAATTCTGGTCACCTTCCTATCAGAAGGATGTTGTGAAACTTGCAAGGATTCAGAAAAGATTCACAAAGATGTTGCCAGGGATGTGGGATTTGAGCTATAGGAGAGGCTGAATAGGCTCGGCCTGTTTTCTATCGAGCATCGAAGGTTGAGGGGTGGCCTGATAGAGGTTTATATAATCATGAGGGGCATGGATAGGATAAATAGACAAAGTCTCTTCTCTGGGGTGGAGGAGTCCAGAACTAGAGAAGCATCGGTTTAGGTTGAGAGGGGAAAGATTTAAAAGAGACCTAAAGGGCAACCTTTTCACACAGAGGGTGGTATGTGTGTGGAATGAGCTGCCAGAGGAAGTGGTGGAGGCTGGTACAATTGTAACATTGAAAAGGCATCTGGATGGGTATATGAACAGGAAGGGTTTGGAGGGATATGGGCTGGGTACTGGCAGGTGTACATCTCTCTGACTCTATGACTCTACTTGGCATCAGCCTTCCCAGTAGAACACCACTGTGTACACCAGCCCCTCTTCCCTGCATTAGACCCAGAGCCTTGACATTTCAATGGCTCCTCCAAGTGCTTTTTAAAGATTATGAAATCAATACCCTCTCTGGTAGTACATTCCAGATTCTCTCTACCCTCTGGGTGAAAATGTTCTAAATCCCCTCGAACACCCCTGCCATTTTCCTTAAAATGAGGCCCCCCACCACCACCACCCCTGTTATTGGCCCTGTGATGAAGGGAACTATTGCTTTGTATCCAGGCTGTCCGTGTCCCTCATACTCTTATACACCTCTATCAGGTCCCCCCCTCAATCCTCCCTGCTCCAAAGAAAACAGCCCAAACTGAGCCAGCCTCTTGTCCTCGCTGAACTGTTCCATGCCAGCCAACATCCTGGGCAATCTCCTCTGTACCCCATCTGGTGCAATCACAACTACATCCAAATGGCGGCACGGTGGCTCAGCGGTTGGCATTGCTGGTTCCCAGCACCAGGGACCTAGGTTCAATTCCTTGCCTTCCCACAGAGTTCTCGAGCCCATCTGATCAGGTCGTGGGGGTTTACCCACTTTTATGCATTTTAAGACACCCAAGGCAAACACAACTAACAGATAAATCACATGAAGAAACAACTCCCACAATGCCTCAGGTAGGAGATGTTGTCAAGACAGATCGCACGGGTTTCTTGGTGAAGCCCTTCCCCACGCTACAGCTCCCTTCAGACGGTAGTGACACTGTGGAACACCAAATCCCTTGTAAACTTCAAAGGTTTGTCAAATTGGTCAGTTTTTGATGTTGTGAAGATGAGTCACATTAGACTCAATGTTAATGGTGTTTCTCTCGCCACACATGCTGCCAGACCTGCTGAGTTTCTGCAATGCTTATTGTGTTTTTTTCAAGTTTTGATGATCCTATCTTGAAACTGTGGAGCGAATTCGATATTAATACAAACATTACACATGTTTATTGATGATGCATCAAACTCTTATCAATTCCGAACCACCATTTCTTGGCAGTATGCCTAATGGAACCATCGCGTGATAGAAAAACTGACTGTGTTGGTGTTATCAAATCTGGTCAAATGAGCAGTGTAGGAGGGCTACCATGGAATAACACCAAACATTCCCCAAACAAGGAGTTACTTTACTAATGTCACAACACAGGGTTGCTCAACGGTAGGAGATCAACACGCAATAGGCAGGGTTAATTAATCCTTCACAGTCGTTCCACATTCCATTGTGACTGATGGTGGGCAATTAAATCATTGATTGGAGGACGTCATTAACTCCAACCTCACTGACTGGAGGATCCCAACCCATCAGGTCCAAAAGATGAGGCTGAAGCATCTGCAATATCTTCAGCCAGAAGTGCCAAGTGGGTGATCCATCTCGGTCTCCCCCATGAGATTCACAGCATCATGAGCATCAGCCATTAGCCAATTCGATTCAGTCCATGTGACATCAAGGAATGACTGAAGGCACAGGATGTTACAATGGTCATGGACCCATCTAACATGTCTGCAACGGCACTGGGACAAGATGCAATGCAGTACCAAAGTAAGAGTCCTGTGGAAAAACCTTCCCAACCCATGACCGAGACAGTCAGGGGAAGCAAAAGAATTGGCATTCACTAAGCTATCAGCTCAACTCCAAGACACTCAACACACTGACTTGGAACCATACCACCATTCATACAGTTAAAAATCACACAACACCAGGTTATAGTCCAACAGGTTTAATTGGAAGCACATTAGCTTTCGGAGCTACGCTCCTTCATCAAGTGATTGTCACTCCGAAAGCTAGTGTGCTTCCAATTAAACCTGTTGGATTATAACCTGGTGTTGTGTGATTTTTAACTGTGTACACCCCAGTCCAACACCGGCATCTCCAAATCATGACCATTCATACAGTCATGGAGTTGGACAGCACGGAAACAGATCCTTTGCTGCAACTCTTCCATCCCGACCCGATGTCCTAATTTAATGTAATCCCATTTCCCAGCATTGGGACCATATCTCTCTAAACCCTTCCTCTTCATGGACCCACCCTTTTAAATGCTCCAATTGCACCAGCCTCCAACCCCCGCTCTGGCAGCTCATTCTACACACACATGGTAAAGCTACCCCTTGAGTCCCTTTCAAATCTTTCCCCTCTCGCCTTGCCATCTAGTTTTGGACTCCCCTAACCTGGGAAAAAGATCTCGGATCTTCACCCTGTTCATGTACTACATGATTTTATAAACTTTAACATCACCCCTCAGCCTCCGATGCTCCAAAGAAAGCAGCCCCAGCCTGTTCAGCCTCTCCCTGTAGCTCAAAGCCTCCAGCCCTGGCAACATCCTTGTGAGTATTTTCTGCATACTTTCAAGTGTAATGACATCTTTCTGAAAGCAGGGACACTAGATTAATGGCAGTATTATAAAAATGGCCAAAGCAATGTCCTGTACTGTCAGAGTATGACATCACAACTCCTATACTCAATGCACTGACCTTTCAAACACCTTCTTCACCGCCCTGTCTACCTGCGACTCCACCTTCAATGAACTATGACCTTGTACCCCAAGGTCTCTCTTTCAGCAACACTGGCAGGGCCCTATCATTAAGTGCATAGCTCCTGCACTGATTGGCCTCAGCAAAATGCAACACCTCACATTTACAGTCCCACAACAATGTGGTTGATTTTTAACAGCCCTTCATCAAATTAGGAATGGGTGATAAACACAGGTATTGCCAATGAAAAATCCCAAGTGGGATGTTTTGTGTCAGATAATGAATAGAGAATTTACCATTCAGGCTCTGAGATATTCAAGAGCTGATTTACAGATCGACACATTCCTGACAGAGAATCGCACATCAGGAAGAACATCCAAAGAAGGAACAAATGTAGGCCACATGGCCCTTCACGTTTGTTCTGCCTTCCACGAAGATCACAGCGGATCTGATTTTAACATCAACTCTACATTCCTGCACCTTCCCCAATAATCCCACCCACTCTTGGTCATTAAGAATCAATCTACTTTTGCCTTAAAAATATTTGAAGATTCTGCATCCACTGCCTGTTGAGGAAGGGAATTCCAAAGACTGTCACTCTCTGAGAGAAAAAATGTTTTCCCACCTCGGTTTCAAACAGGTGCTCACTTATTTAGCATGGTCAATCCACCCAGTTTTCATATCTTTGGTATGTAGGAGGAAACTGGAGCACCTGAGGTGTTAACCCAGTACCATGTCAAATTGAAGAGGTGACAGGGTTGCAGCTGAATGTGTTCCAGCCAGTAACCATTGCTGGGTTGGGACAGCTAGACTCTTGGAAGGAGCAATACAAAGCTGTATTGGTTTCTAACTTTTAATTGGCTGTGCAACTGTCTTAATCTAGCAATTATACTCTTCATGTATGAATGCAATCTATAAGGGTGATGAGGTGTATTCTGGCTTCGACTGTGTATTGATCTGGATGGCAGAACCTTCAGTAATACTGTTATGCCTTATAAACCGGCTTGTAGCAACTTAAAGCCATAATGAGATGGGCAGACCTGCAGGGGCTGGGTGACATCACTGTGATAGTGGGCAGGTGAACCCTGTTCACATTGACATACCAGGGAGTGGGCACGAGTGCCTCAGCTGTGCGGTGAAATGTCCACAGATACTGAAATGGATAGACTCAGGGAAAGCAGCTCAGTTCAAGTCCCACCTGTCCCTGTTGTATCTGAAGAGTTTAATTCAAAATCTCCACAGCAAATGTCGTTCTGTTAATGTCAGTCTGAACGTTGCTTTTCTTGCTTCAACTTGTTCTTCCAGTCTCTTAATAAAGCATCAATGATCACGAATATCAATCAGTTGTTCATACTTTGATGAAGTTTTGACCTTTCCTCAAATGGTTTACAATAATTTTTTAATTTGTTCTTTTCATTTTTGTTTGCACTCATATTGTCAAATGAAACGGGGGGTTTGTTGGTTAACAAGGAAGGAGGTGTTGCCCCTTGAATGGACCATAGCTGTCTCTCTATCTGAGCGAGGGAAAACAATCAGAAATAATTAGCCCCACCCCACATCAGTGTCTGGGTCAAGACTGGGAGTCAGACCTGCCTAAACTGGCACAGTTGGGACAGGGATTGAAACGGTGTTGTTGGCATCAGTCTGCACAGCAATCCAGCCACCACACTGCTTTCTCAGTAAAAGAGGAGCTGGATTCGCTCAGAATTGCACTGGCCTGAATTTCCGGGTCCCTGGATGGTCAGGCATCTGACTCATGGTGAGAGATGTTGTTGTGACATCGCCAAAGAAGGGTGCATTCACCAGCGCAGACCTCCTGACACATGGGAATTGTGCAGGAAGTTTAAACATCAAACAGACACAAACTGCAGGTGTTTGCAGAAAAGGCTTCACTTCCCTCCCACAATCCAAAAATGTGATGTTAGGGTGGATTGGCCATGCTAAATTTCAGTCTGAAACTCACTGCGAGGTACCTGTTCTACCAGATATAAACCACCTCAAACCCCTTCATTAGATTCCAGTCGGTAACTCACTCCCAGGTACCTGTTATATCCGATATAAACCACCTCAAACCCGTTGATGAGATTCCAGTCGGTAACTCACTCCCAGGTACCTGTTATTCTTGATATAAACCACCCCAAACTTCTTGATTAGATTTCAGAATCAGACAATGTTTTACTTACCATCTCTGCATCGAAATATCCTTCTCACAAACCCTCTCCCTTGGTCAGTGTGTGTGTCTCTGTCTGTTACTCTCTCCAATCCCAGAGGATCTGCAAACTGCCACATCCACCTGTTAGCCTTTCTGAGTTGGTCCATGGTGTCCATGATCCCTGTACAATCCCAGGAAGGTTTCCTCACTTCCCATCCCTTGGGATTAATTGGCAAATGATAAGGTGTTCCCCAAATATTTGGTGACACCATCGCATTAATACAACATAGAACATAGAACAATACAGCACAGAACAGGCCCTTCGGCCCACGATGTTGTGCCGAACATCTATCCTAGCTTCAGCACCTATCCATGTACGTATCCAATTGCCGCTTAAAGGTCACCAATGATTCTGACTCTGCCACTCCCATAGGCAGCGCATTCCATGCCCCCACCACTCTCTGGGTAAAGAACCTACCCCTGATATCCCCCTATACCTTCCACTCTTCACCTTAAATTTATGTCCCCTTGTAACACTCTGTTGTACCCGGGGAAAAAGTCTCTGACTGTCTACTCTATCTATTCCCCTGATCATCTCATAAACCTCTATCAAGTCACCCCTCATCCTTCGCCGTTCCAATGAGAAAAGGCCTAGCACTCTCAACCTCTCCTCGTATGACCTATTCTCCATTCCAGGCAACATCCTGGTAAATCTCCTCTGCATCCTCTCCAAAGCTTCCACATCTTTCCGAAAATGTGGCGACCAGAACTGCACACAGTACTCCAAATGTGGCCTTACCAAGGTCCTGTACAGCTGCAACATCATCTCACGACTCCTGAATTCAGTCCCTCTGCTAATGAACGCTAACACACCATAGGCCTTCTTACAAGCTCTATCCACCTGAGTGGCAACTTTCAAAGAGCTATGAACATAGACCCCAAGATCCCTCTGCTCCTCCACCTTACCAAGAACCCTACCGTTGATCCTATACTCCGCATTCTTATTTGTCCTTCCAAAATGGACAACCTCATACTTAACAGGGTTGAACTCCATCTGCCACTCCTCAGCCCAACTCTGCATCATATCTAAGTCCCTTTGCAGCCGACAACAGCCCTCCTCACTATCCACAACTCCACCAAGCTTCGGATCGTCACAAATTTACTGACCCACCCTTCGACTCCCTCTTCCATGTCATTAATCAACATTACAAACGGCAGAGGACTCAGAACTGATCCCTGCGGAACTCCACTTGTAACTGGGCTCCAGGCTCAATATTTACCATCTACCACCGCTCTCTGACTTCAACCGGTTAGCTAGTTCTCTATCCAACTGGCCAAATTTCCAACGATCCCACGCCTCCTGACTTTCCGCATAAGCCTACCATGGGGAACCTTATCAAATGTCTTACTAAAATGCATGTACACTACATCCACTGCTCTACCCTCATCCACATGCTTGGACACCTCCTCAAAGAATCCAATAAGACTTGTAAGGTAAGACCTACCCCTCACAAATCTGTGCTGGCTGTCCCTAATCAAGCAGTGTCTTTCCAGATACTCATAAATCCTATCCCTCAGTGCCCTTTCCATTACTTTGCCAACCACCGAAGTAAGACTAACTGGCTTGTAATTCCCGGGGTTATCCCTATTCCCTTTTTTGAACAGGGGCACAACATTCACCACTCTCCAGTCCTCTGGTACCACCCCCGTTGACAGTGAAGTCAAAAAGATCATTGCCAACGGCTGTGCAATTTTCTCTCTTGCTTCGCAAATAATCCTAGGATATATCCCGTCAGGCCCGGGACTTGTCTATCCCCAGGTTTTTCTAAATGCTCAACACATCTTCCTTCTTAACAAGTATCTCCTCTCGCTTTCCAGTCTGTTTCATACTCTCCTCTTCAACAATACGGTCCCTCTCATTTGTAAATACTGAAGAAAAGTACTCATTCAAGACCTCTCCTATCTCTTCCGACTCAATACACAGTGTCCCAATACTGTCCTTGATTGGACCTACCCTCGTTCTTGTCATTCTCATGTTTCTCACATATGCATAAAAGGCCTTGGGGTTATCCTTGATCCTACCTGCCAAAGATTTTTCATGCCCTCTCTTTGTTCTCCTAATCCCTTTCTTCAGCTCCCTCCTGGCTATCCTGTATCCCTCCAAGGCTCTGTCTGAACCTTGTTTCCTCGACCTTATGTAAGCCTCCTTCTTCCTCTTTACAAGACATTCAACCTCCCTCGTCAACCAAGGTTCCCTCACACGACCATCTCTTTCCTGCCTGACAGGTACATACATGTCAAGGACACGTCGTATCTGTTCCTTGAAAAAGTTCCACGTTTCAACGGCATCCTTCCATGACAGCCTATGCTCCAAACTTATGCTCCTCAGATCTTGTCTTGCAGCATCGTATTTACCCTTCCCCCAATTGTAAATCCTATCCTGTTGCACGCACCTATCTCTCTCCATAACCAAGGTGAAAGTCACAGAACTGTGGTCACCATCACCAAAATGCTCACCCACTAACAAGCCCATCACTTGTCCCGGTTCGTTACCAAGTACCAAATCCAATATGGCCTCCCCTCTGGTCGGACAATCTACATACTGAGTTAGAAAAGCTTCCTGGACACACTGCACAAACACCGCCCCGACCAATCTACTTGATCTAAAGAGCTTCCAATCTATATTTGGGAAGTTGAAATCGCCCATGACTACTACCCTGTGGCTTCTGCACCTTTCCAAAATCTGTTTCCCAATCTGTTTCTCCACATCTCTGCTGCTATTGGGGGGCCTAGAGTAAACACCCAACAAGGTGACTGCTCCTTTCCTATTCCCTGTCAGTGCTACCTTCTCCACAGCCTCCCTACATTCTTGGACATCTTGAAAAACAGCTAACCTACTTGCTGGACTACAAGTCCGGATCCCATCCCCCTGCCAAATTAGTTTAAATCCTCCAGAAGAGTGCTAGCAAACCTACCTCCCAGGATATTGGTGCCCTTCTGGTTCAGGTGCAACCCGTCCTGCTTGAACAGGTCCCACCTACCCCAGAATGCAGTCCAATTGTCCAAATACCTGAAGCCCTCCCTCCTACACCATCCTTGCAGCCACGTGTTCAACTGCACTCTCTCCCTAGTCCTTGCCTCACTGTCACGTGGCACCGGCAACAACCCAGAGATGACGACTCTCTCCGTCCTAGCTTTTAGCTTCCAGCCTAACTCCCTGAGCTCCTGAATGACCTCCCCACCCCTCTTCCTACCTATGTCGTTGGTGCCAATGTGCACCATGACTTCTGGCTGCACACCCTCCCCCTTAAGGATTCTGAAGACACGGTCCGAGACGTCTCGGACCCTGGCACCCGGGAGGCAACAAACCATCCGAGAGTCTCGCCCGTTAGCTTTCTGTGATCTGTATACACGGAGCCAGAAAGTCATTTTTCATGTCATACTAAGTACCAGATGAAAAGTTTTAATTACCCAATACTGCAGAGCCCGAGTGACACACACACACACACACACACACTCACACTCTCACTTGCATGTGTGAGAGAGTGAGTGCAATCATCGAGCCCAATTCTCTAATCCCATCCTCCCCCTCATGTCCCTTCGTTCATTGAGACACAAGAACGAAAGCAAGATCATCTATTGGAGATGAGGAAAGAGAGAGAGAGAAAGAGAGAGAGAGAAAGAGAGAGACAGATTGTGTGCAAGAGAGCGATCGTGAGATTGTACCCGAGAGAAACTGACCTCCCCCTGACATCAAGGGGCTCCTGTATCACACACCGCAATGAAATCAGACGCTGTGTTCAGGAGCAGGACATGGCCCGTGGAATTAGAACGTCTGTTCATGAGGACATTCAGAACCAGGAATCCATCAGAGAATGACAGCAGAACAGAGAGAATCAAACAAAGAACTCGGTGCTGAATTTGTGGAAGAGTACAGTTCCAGTTGAGAATACAGAGCCAGTGATATACCGACCCTGTTGTAGCCCAGTCAAGAGGTTGTTTGTGTCTGGGTGTGGGATACGTTTGATGGAGATTTAAACTGAGTTGATCTCAGCGTCTCTGCTTGGGGAATGCCTGTGCTTCACATTTCCGTGACATCATCCAGAATTGCACACAATATTCCAAAGTGGTCGAACCAATGTCCTGTACAGCCGCAATGTGACCTCCCAACCCCTATACTCAATACTCTGACCAATAATGGACAGCATACCAAATGCCTTCTTCACTATCCTATCTGCTTGTGACTCCACTTTCCAGGAGCTATAAAGCTGCATGCCAAGGTCTCTTGGTTCAGCAACACTCCCCTCGACCTGACCATTAAGTGTATAACACCTTGACTTGCCTTTCCAAATGCAGCACCTCACATTGATCTAAATTAAACTCCACCTGCCACTCCTTGACCCATCGGCCCCTCTGATCAAGATCCCGTTGTACTCTGGGCTAACCTTCTTCGCTGTTTACTGCACCTCCAATTCTGGTGTCATCTACAAACTTACTAACGATACCTCCTGCATTCACACCCAAACCATTTATATAAGTGATAAAAAGCAGTGGACCCAGCACTGCTCCTTGTGGCACATCACTGGTCACAGGCCTCCACTCTGAAAACACAGTAAACACTGATGCAAAATACTCATTTAATATCAACCCCCATCTCCTGCAGTACCACTCATAGGCTGCCCTGATGATCTTTGAGGAGCCCTATTGTCTCCCTAGTTACCCTTTTGTCATTAATGTATTGATACAATCCCTTGGGAATTCTCCTTAACCCTATTTGCCAAATCTATCTCATGTCCCCTTTTTGCCCTCCTGATTTCCCTCTTCAGGATACTCCTGCTGCCATTATACTCTTCCAAGGATTAATTCGATTTCTGCTATCTATCCCTGACATGTGTTTCTTTTCTAAACCAAAACCTCACTATCTCCCATCATCCAGCTTTCCCTATACTTTACCTTTCCTGACCATTCTCCCGAACAGCAACATATTCTCTCTGGACTCTCATCGTCTCATTTTCGAAAGCTTCCCATTTTCCAGCCATCCCTTTATCTGCAAATCATCCCTGCCCCTACTCCCCACTGAACTTTTGAATGTTCTTGCCTAATACCGTCAAAATTGGCCTTCCTCCCATTTAGAACTTTAACTTTTAGATCCAGCCTATCCTTTTCCATCGTTGTTTTAAAACTAATACAATTATAGAATTATGTTCGCTGGCTCCAAAGTGCTCCCTCACTGACACTTCGATTTCCTGCTGAATAAGGGTATAGTACATGAGTGTGGTGCTGGAAAAGCTCAGCAGGTCAGTCAGCATCCGAAGGGCAGGAGAATTGCCTTTTCGGGCATAATCTATTCATCAGGAAAGTGAAACGTCCGAAACGTCGATTCTCCTGCTCCTTGGATGCTGCCTGACCTGCTGTGCTTTTCCAGCACCATACTCTCGACTCTGATCTCCAGCACCTTCAGTCCTCACTTCCTCCTGCAGTCTATAATACAATCCCAATAAAGTGATCATCTCTTTCTCATTTCTCAGCTCCACCCAAATAATGTCATTCCATGTATTCTCAGGAATATCCTCCCCAAGTACAGCCGTGATATTATCCCTGATCAACAATGCCATTCCCTCCCCTGTCTTGCCCCCCCACCTTCCTATCCTACCCTATTGGATTGGTATCAGGGAACATTAAGCTGCCAGTCCTGTCCATCCCTGAACCATGTCTCTGTAATCACTGTGATATCCCAGCCCCATGTTCCTAACCATGCCCTGCGTTCATCCACCTTCCCTGTTAGTCCCCTTACATTGAAATAATGCTTGTCCTCCTATTTCCTGACACTATCATTGGGTTAACTCTCTGACATAGGTGCACAAGATCAGCTGAACCCCCTAGATATTAATTTCAGGTTTTCTCACCACTTTAAACAGAAGCGTTCTGCTTTTTCTATTCTTCCTGCAGATTTGAACCTGCCCTCCCTCAGGGACAAAACCTCCCTGGGTCTGAATGTGTGAAAGTGTGGAGGATAACTCCCTGGATATATTCAGGAAGGAGCCTGATGATCCTTTTCCAGATTAAAACATCACGGGGTATGGAGAGAATGTGGCGTCGAGATAGAGGATCAGCCGTCATTGTATTGAATGGGAGAGCAGGGTCAGAGGGGCTGAATGGCCTCCTCCTGCTCCTGGCTTCTCTGTTTCAGTTCAATGTCCTCCAGAACATCTCACCCTGAGAACTCTCTGGGACTGTATCAGGGAAGCACAACAGTCTCTGTTTTCAGTCAGACATTGCTCCATCTTGAGAATGGGATGTGTGTTTGCAGAGGCTGTTTACACTCGGTCTGGGGAGGGACATGGTCCCCAGGATTCCTGATGGTGTTTCAGTAAAACCCTCACAGCAAGGCCTTCCTTGCTCTTTACCCTCTGCCATGGGGATCCCATGAAGATTGATGGGAGACAGTGTCAGTGGAATGCTCAGGGTCTAATTCTTTCACGTGGATGAGAGAAGGTCTCCAATTGGGACCGAGAGAAACATTGACCCTGTGGGACTAAAGGGTCAGTGACAGAACGGATACACCATCGGCTCAGAGACAGAATACAGGGCAGAGGTTAATGCGGCTTTCAGATTGGAGGGAGCTCCAGGCTCAGACACGTTTGGAACTGTTTGCAGCAAAACAGAATTGGTCCCTGGTCAAGTTTCACTGCAGGCTGTAATAACCTGATGCCTTTTCCTCACTCTCTTCCTCCAATCCCTGGTAAGATCTGCTTCTGCATTATTTGTCCTCCTAACTGCACCAGCATGTTCAATTGAGACCAGAAGACATAGGGGTGGAAGTAAGGCCATTCGGCCCATTGACGGCACTCCGCCATTTAATCATGGCTGATGGGCATTTCAACTCCACTGACCCGCACTCTCCCCATAGCCCTTCATTCCTTGAGAGATCAAGAATTTATCAATCTCTGCCTTGGAGAGATGTCCCAGCCTCCACTGCACTCCATGGCAATGAATTCCACAGATCCACCACTCTCTGGCTGAAGAAAAGTCTCCTCATTTCCTTTCTAAATTGACCCCCTGTAATTCTAAAGGCTGTGCCCATCGGTCCTAGTCTCCCCTCCGAACGGAAACAGCTTCCCAGTGTCCACCCGTTCTAAGCCATGCATTATCTTGTAAGTTTCTCTTCGATCTCCCCTCAACATTCAAAACTCTAATGAATACAATCCCATGATCCTCAGCCGTTCATCGTGTGTTCGGTCTCCCATTCCAGGAATCATCCGTGTGAATCTCCACTGGACACGTTCCAGTGCCAGTGTGTCCTTCCTGAGGGGTGGGGCCCAAAATTGGACACAGTATTCTAAATGGGGCCTAACTAGAACTTCAGGAAGTCTCAGAAGCTGCTTTTACATTCCAACCCTCCTGAGATAAATGACAACATTACATTCACTTCCTTAATCACGGACTCCACCTTCCAGTTGATTGTTAGAGAATCCTGGGCGAGCACTCCCAGATCCCTTTGTACTTCAGCTTCATTGCTGGGCTTTGTCTCTGAAGTTGAAAAACCCCGTACCTCCTCTTCACAATTTACTTTCCAATCAATCTGTGTCAAATCTGTTTCACAATCTAAGCCTGTCCTGATCTGGTGCCATTTGGAAATCCAAATACCCTTCAGTCCCTTCCTGACTGTCGGTCACTGTGAGAGCGTTTGTCTGATTCTCTCCCATCTTTTAGAACACATGGGAACCTTGAGTTGGTCCGTGCTGGGTACTTTCTCCCCCCAATCCCACTGTTTCCAAGTCTGGAAGGCTAGAGTTGTAAGGAGAGCCTGGGACTTTTTTCCCTGGAGCACAGGAGGCTGAGGGGTGACCTTACAGAGGGATATATAATAATGAAGGGCAAATGCTTCAGGGGAGGGGGAATGATTTAAAAAGGACCTGAGGGGCAACTTTTGAACACAGAGTGTGCTGCATGTATGGAAGAAGCTGCCAGAGGAAGTGATAGAGGCGAATACAATTACAACATTTAAAAGACATTAGGATCGTTGTGAGGATAGGAAAAGTGCAAATGGGACTGGCTCGGTTTAGGAAAACTGGTTAACTCACTTTTTAGATTAGAATTAGTCTAAACATTGTGGCACAGACAGGGAACACAGAGGGCTAACACCTTCGACATCTTAACATATTATCTGGGCTGATAGCAATTGTTCCAGTTAACCTGAGAATGTAACTTTTAAAACAATTTTGTGATTTACATGTGAAACAAGTGAAACGACCACGGTCATTCTCACAGATGGGAGACTTAAACAATCGAGGTATTTTTCAATGAGTAATTTCAGTCACATCACACTGTAAACTTTTGCTATAAATTCTGTGTTTACAATTGTGTACTCCACAACCACCTGATGAAGGAGCAGCGCTCCGAAAGCTAGTGCTTCCAATTAAACCTGTTGGACTATAACCTGGTGTTGTGTGATTTTTAACCTTGTACACCCCAGTCCAACACCGGCATCTCCAAATCAGGGTAAAGTGGGAGACTGGGGAAGGCAGAGAGCAGTGGGATCTTGCTGTGCTTTTGGTGTCACTGATCTATTTTATTTCAAATCGATTTTTAGTTCCTTTCTCAGTCTGTCCCCTTCCGCTCCGAGGAGGGGTTTGGATCCAGGAGCTGAAACTCGGGACGGTGCAGAGACAGAGGGAATCAATTCATTTCTGCCCCCAGGAATCATCAGACCAGAGCCAGAACCAGAGAGAGAGAGAGAGAGAGAGAGAGTGAGACAGCAAGAGAGAGAGAGAGGAAGTGAGACAGCAAGAGAGAGAGAGAGAGAGAGAGAGAATAATCAGAAACTGTCCCATCTTCTTGTCGTTCATTTACACACACGCAGACACTCACAGACACACACACACACTGTCACTTACACACACACACACACACACACACACACACTCACAGACACACACAGACACACCCACAGAAAAAAAAACACCCACTCACACACCCATAGATACACACAGACACACACACACAGACACACACACACCCAAACACACACACACACACACACACACACACACACAGACACACATCGGGGAAAGGAATTGCGGAGTTCAGGCCGTCTCTGGGCCGAGTTCTGGGCTGGGCAAAGGGGCAAAAAGATGGAGAGGGAGCTGCTGCACAGTCTGATCCCACAGATGTCACTGCCTCCCTCTCTCACTCCAGCTCCCATCTCTACCTCTGTGTTCCCAACTCTCTCTCTGTCTATCCCACAACATTCCTTTAATCCCCATCCTTCCCAACTCCACCCTGTTCACATTCCCCTGAACATTCCCCTCCTACAGATCTCTGGGCCCTCCCTTGTTCCCAGGAACTGTTGAAATGTTCAATCTGCACCTCTCCCTCCCCACCCCCACCTCTCCCTGTCAGCCCTGTGGGATCTTGCTGTTCCTGCCTGAGGATCATTCTATCTGTTTAATACCATCACCCCCTCCCCGTCTCTCATGAGCTGTCTGTTGTATCTCTCTCTCTCTCTGGCTGCTCTTTCCTCATTCTCTCCCTCGATTTCTCTCTCTCCCTGGATTTTTCTCTCTCTGTGTCTCTCTCTCTGGCTGTCTGTCTCTCCTTGGGATTTCTCTCCCTCTTTCTCTCCCTGACTTTTACTTTCTCTCCCTCCCTCCCTGTGTCTGCCCTTTTCTCTCTCTCACCCTCTGTCCTTATGTCTTTCCCCTGGGTGTTTTGTTCTCTCTCTCTGTCCTGTTCTCTCCCTGGGTTTTACACTCTCTCTGGTCTGCTCTCTGTTTCTCTCCCGGGAAGTTAATTCCGTGGGATCTTTCTCTGTCCTTTGCTGGCTCTGCCTCGGTGTTTTCTCTCTCTCTCTCTCTCTTTCCCTGGTTTCACACTGTGTCTCTCCCTCTCCGTCTCTCTCTCTCTCTCTCTCTCCCAGCAGCTCTGTCCTCTGTCTGTCTGTCTGTCTGTCTCTCTCTCTCCCTGGGATCTTTCTCTGTCCTTGGCTCGCTCTCTCTGTCTGTGTCCCTCCCTCTGTCTCTGTCCCTCACCTTGCTTGCTTTCTCTCCCTCCACCTCCCTCTCTGTCCCTCCCTCCGTCCCTCCCCCGTCTTGCTGTTCTTGCCCCTTGGGTTAGATTTGGCCTCAGTAACACTTGGTGCGGTACATGCTGTTAACACCGTGGGATCTTGCTGTTCTCTGTGTCTCCCATTGTTGTCCAAACGGTGGGTGGGGGTGGGAGAGATAAAGCCCCTTTCTCACTGAGCAGGGTGGCTGGGGGAAGCCTGGGATCTTGCTGTGCATGAAGAGACACACAGTCAAAAGGCCAGTCAGTCAGTGCACATCCTCCCTCTGACCCCACCCCCTACAGCCCAGGGGCTAGGACTCGGTGAGGGGGTAAAAGGGGTGGGCAATTGTGGAAGATGGAGACCCATGGGGGCATTTATATCCAGTGGGAGCGGCGAGGAGAGCATATTGGTACAGGGGCAGTTTGAGGGAGGGGCAATTAGAGCAGGACAAGGTATTAAGGGGGCAAAATGTTTGGGGGAAAGTGCAAGAGTTGGGTTAGGGGAAGGGCGAAAAGTCCAGGGACAGGCAGAAATGCAGGGGCAGGAAAATGGGGATGGGGTTAGGGTGGTGGAAGTTGCTGAGTTGGGGCAGGTACAAAACCTGGGGAGAGCAGAAAAAAAGGGGGGAAACAAAATGAGTATAATGATATTCCCCTTCTTCCCCACTACCCCACCCCCTCATTTTTGACTCTGCCCTCAGTTCTGAGCACAATTGGCAGGGGGCAACATTATTGGGGGGCAAAACAGAGACATACAAGAGTGGGCACAGGGGTGGCATAAAATATGGGGGAGGGGGAACGGAGGGAGTGTCTATTGGGGAGGTTAGTGGTGGGAGGGGAATAAAGCTACACTGGGAGGGGGCATTTAGACAGGAGGCCGTGCTGGGGTTGGGAGGTATTTATTGGGGGGGTAGCACAGATACAATACCGTAATTGGGGGGAATATTTGGGGAAGGGTCAGACTGTGCGGGGGAATCAGATAAAGCCCCTTTCTCAGAGAGGGGAGAGGTGACGGGAGACTGGGATCTTGCTGTGCCCCCCCACAGCCAGCCTCCTCACACGCTGTCTGTGTGGGTTGGTCAGGATGGGGGGTAACAGGGAGAAGAAGTGCCCACAGGAAACGATGATTTGATGGGGGGGCTATTTGGGGGCAAGCCCTGAGGAGAACAGGACAGGACCCCTCTCACTTCAGGAGGGGCTAGGCACGCTGGGCCGAATGTCCTCTTCCTGGGGTGTGAGGGAATCTGGGACTGGGATCTTGCTGTACGTCGATGGTGTTGGGGGCGGGGTGCACTCACAGGCCACTTAGACTCATTTACCCAAAGCCCAGGGGTGGGGCTCAGCAGGGGGAAGGGAGGGGGTATAGAGGACATGGAGGGTGGGGGGATAATGGAAGGGAGGGTCATGGACAAAAAGAGGCTTACACTCTGGGGGGGGGTGGAGGCAAAATGCAGGGGGTGACAAATGCGGAAGGGGGTCATATAATTGGTGCAGGGGCCAAAACTTGGGAAGGGGCATAAAATCAGAGGAGGGGTTACAAAATGAGGGCACA
The DNA here is from genome assembly GCF_020745735.1 of Hemiscyllium ocellatum. Lineage (NCBI taxonomy): Eukaryota > Metazoa > Chordata > Chondrichthyes > Orectolobiformes > Hemiscylliidae > Hemiscyllium > Hemiscyllium ocellatum. The sequence goes on from NC_083438.1 coordinate 25,774,922, forward strand.
GGCCCAGTATTGATCCTTAACCCCCCCACCCCCTTCCAAATCTGGGTGCCAACCAGGAGGGGAGCAAAACATGAGGTGGGGATACGATTTGGGGAGGGGTGAAGGATTGCGAGATGCTAAATTGTGGGCACTTCAGGATCAGGGGAGAAACTAGGGGAGGGGGGAATTTGATTTGGGGGTGGTGGTGAGGAGTGTTTTGGCAGGCGGGATGTGGAGGGGTGTAAAGGTACACGGGAGGGGGGGAAGGAGGGGCCAATAAGACATTGGCATGGGGGGTATTGGGTGAGGGGCTGCCAAATTGGGGGGACAGACAACATCTTAGTTGGGGGGGGGGGGGTGGGTCAGAAATATTTGGTGCAAACTGAGGAGCAGGAGGTGATGGGTAAAGCCCCTCCCTCAGTGTTTGGTGGGGAGGGGGTGGAGAAAGAGGGTGCTACAGGGAACAGCTGGAGATGGGATCTTGCTGTGCCGACCGCTCTCAGTCAAAAGGTCAGAGAGAGTGTCTGCTCTCTGGGTGGGGCCACAGTGGGGTATCAGGGATGAGAGTTCTCTGTCAGGAGCGGGGGGGAGTTCAATGAGAGGCCTTTCAGGGGCAAGACCTGAAGGGAGTCCAGGGGTGGGGGCAGGACATGGGGCATTTAATGGGGGGGGCGGAGATAGACACGATGGGCTGAATGTCCACCTGGGATTGTGGGACTGGGATCTTGCTATGCAGCAAATGGGGATGGGGGCGCGGTCCATAAGGACTTATGTACCCCTCCCACACCCCGGCCCAGGGGAGAGCTCAGCAAGGGGGGGTGGGAGGGTATCTCTTACATAAATAGCCCCTTTCCCAATATCTCCCAGCCACTGACACACTTGGAGGACAAGCACAGGGGGCAGACAGAGAGAGAAACACACACACACACACACACACACACACACACACACACACACAGAAAGAGAGAGAGACACACACACAGAACACACAGAAAGAGACACACACACACACACACAGAAAGACATACAGAGAGAGAGAGAGACACACACACAGAAAGAGAGAGACTCACACAGAGAAAGAGAGAGAGAGAGACACACACACACACACAAAGAGACACACACACACACACAGAGACACACACACACACAGAAAGAGACACACACACACAGAAAGAGAGAGAGACACACACACACACAGAACACAGAGAAAAAGAGACACACACACAGAACACAGAGAGAGAGAGAGACAGACACACAGACAGAGAGAGATAGTGAAACAGAGATAGACATGGGAAAGGAAAGAGAGATGGAAGGGAAAAGAGAGGTAGAAACACAGATGAGGCAAGAAGAGACATGGAGAGGGGAAGGAGAACATCTTCACCATTCCAGCTGGTCCCAGCTCCCTCTCCATGGTCTCTGTCTCTGTCTCTCTCTCTCTCTCTCTCTGTGCATGTGTCCCCCATCAGGGACAGAGCCTGGTCCCAGCTCCCTCTCCATGGTCTCTGTCTCTGTCTCTCTCTCTCTCTCTGTGCATGTGTCCCCCATCAGGGACAGAGCCTGGTCCCAGCACCCTCTCCATGGTCTCTGTCTCTGTCTCTGTCTCTCTCTCTGTGTGCATGTGTCCCCCCTCAGGGACAGAGCCTGGTCCCAGCTCCCTCTCCATGGTCTCTGTCTCTGTCTCTCTCTCTCTCTCTCTCTCTCTCTGTGCATGTGTCCCCCATCAGGGACAGAGCCTGGTCCCAGCTCCCTCTCCATGGTCTCTATCTCTCTCTATGCTACTTTCTCCCTACCCCCACCCTCCACTAGCTTATCTCTCCACGCTTCAGGCTCACTGCCTTTATTCCTGATGAAGGGCTTTTGCCCGAAATGTCGATTTCGCTGCTCCTTGGATGCTGCCTGAACTGCTGTGCTTTTCCAGCACCACTAATCCAGAATCTGGTTTCCAGTATCTGCAGTCATTGTTTTTACCTCAATGATTAGTACTGCTCCCTCACAGTGCCAGGGAGCCAGGTTTAATTCCAGCCTTGGGCAACTGTCTGTGTGGGTTTCCTCTGGGTGCTCAAGTTCCCTCCCACATTTAAAGACATGCAGGTCAGAGTGAATTGGCCATAGTGTTCAGGGGTGTGCGGTTAGGTGCATTAGTCAGGGATAAATTAAGAGTAATGGTTTGGGTGGGTTAACTTCTACATCTTTGGGAGGAAACCCACACAGACACGGGAAAGAACGTGCAAACTCCACACAGACAGTCACCTGAGAGTGGAATCGAACCCCAGGTCCCTGGCACTGTAAGGCAGCAGTGCTAACCACTGAGCCACCATGCCACCCAGTCACATGGGCACCCATGCACTTGGGTAGAAATAACCAAGGCCATACATACCTTTTCCCCTGTGTTTCTTCTTATTCACTGCTGCATATACGGGAAATGCCTTTGATGGTGCTGCAGGAAATAAAGGAGATTAAGCTGAAGATACAAAGGGAAATATCTAAAGCACACGGAAGTCCCATTAGAAAACAGCGTTCCAAGGAACGTTGCAGGAATTCCAATTATTACAGCCATATAGACATAAGGCTTCAAAGTATAAAAAGAGACCTTTCTGTCTGTGCACCCATACAAGTCAAGCACTGACCTACTCCAGTCCCATTATCCAGCTCATCGCTTTGTACATGATGGTGATTCAAGGACGAAGGACTTCTTAAATGTTATGATGGCTTCAGCATGTGCTACCCTTACAGGCTACAGCTTCCATACATCCATGGCCCCTCTACTGCACTATCCACCAACAGCATTAGCAAACCCCATTGCAAGGATGGGTTGGTCCTAACCTCAGTCTCAGGTGTAACCTGATGGACTTGTACAGATCCCCCAGACCCCAGCTTTGCAGTTGCCTGCCATTTCAACGAAATCACCTTGCCTTCAAGTTGACATTCCAGTCCTGAGCTGGCTTACGTTTTCCAACGAAGCCCAACCCAAGCTCCAAAAACATGTACAGCTGCTAGGGTGGGGGAACTTCATGATGAGGGGGGCACATTTCTAAGGTGAGAGGAGAAAGATTTAAAAAGGACATGTGGGATAACTTTTATACACAGAGGGTTATTTCTGTGGGCACTGAAACTCCAGAGCAAGTGGTGGATGTGGGTACAGTTACAATGTTTATAAGACATTTAGATAAGTTAATGAATAAGGAACGTTTGGAAGGATATGTGCCAAGGTGGGACTAGTTTAGTTTGGGATTAAGGTTGTTACGGGCTGGTTGACCGAAGGGTGTGTTTCCGTGTTGTATGACTGCATCAGTTCACTTCAAAATATAAGTTTGCCAATCTATGTATAAATATACGGAAAACTGTACTTGCATTTTGTTCCTGGATTTATCTCACAAGTTTTGTTTTGTCCAGGCTGTTCCACAGCAGCATCTGTGCACAAAAAGGAAAGCAATTTAACTTGCAGCTAAAAACAATTGGTCAACTTCCCCTCAATTTCCATTTATTTCATTATCCAAATGTTGCTGCCCTCGCGTCCTTATCCCTGTTCATTGATTGGGGCTGAAAAAGAAACTTCAGCAGCCATTGGGGAATCATCGGATCATATTGAGGTAGGAGTAGTAGGCCATTCGGCCCTCAAGACGGTTCCTGCCATTTGAAATGCTCATGTCTCTGACCTCAACTCCATTTCCCTGTCCACCCCAGATTACCAATGCCTTGTCATCTTGCCATCATTCACAAACTGAGATTAAAATAAACCAACATCTACGTATGCAAACACAAAAATGCCACCTACTCCCTGTGAAACATATATTTTTTCTGTATGACAACATCTACATTCTCATTTCATTAACCTCATGTGTAATTTGGTGGGGCTGCTGAACAACAGGGGAGGTTATGGCCTAGTGGTATTAATCCAGAGACCCAAGCAATGTTGGGGTGACCCAGGTTCAAATCCTTCCCCAGCAGATGGTGGAATTTGAATTTTTTCAATTGAATTCAATAAAATTCTGGAATTAAGTGTCTAACAATGACCTCAAATCCATCGTTAGGGAAAACCCATCTGGTTCACTAAGGCCTTTGAGGAAATGGAACTGCCATCCTTACCTGGTCTGGACTCCATGTGACTCCAGACCCACAGCAATGTGATTGACTCTTGACTGCCCTCTGGAGTAATTACTGATGCTCAATAAATGCTGGGCTAGCCAATGGTGCCCTCATCCAGCGAATGAACAAAAAAAAAGTCTTGTCAATATGGGGGAGATATGTTCAATAATTCGAGCGCACATCAGGCTCAATATCCATCATATGCCCACTGCAGTTCAGTTCGTCCGCAATGTTAATAGTATATTAACTTTGGTATAACGGTCACTGAGGTTGATCTCGTGTTATTGGTGTTGATAGAATTCTGATGAGGGGATATTGTTTTGTCACTCTCCCTTCTCCTCTTGAGCCTCTCAATGAATAAGCCAAATGCATCATGCCCAGTCAGACTGAACAGTGGTTCTTCGTTAACACTGTGGACGAAGGAGCATCAGCCTCTGGCTCCATCAGCATTAGCCTGGACTAGAGAATAGAACAGTGCAGGTGCTGGTGCAGGTACAGGTGCAGGTGCAGGTGCTGGTGCAGGTGCAGGTGCAGGTGCAGGAGCAGGTGCTGGTGCAGGTGCAGGTGCAGGTGCAGGTGCAGGTGCAGGTGCTGGTGCAGGTGCTGGTGCAGGTGCAGGTGCAGGTGCTGGTGCAGGTGCAGGTGCTGGTGCAGGTGCAGGTGCAGGTGCTGGTGCAGGTGCAGGTGCTGGTGCAGGTGCAGGTGCAGGTGCTGGTGCAGGTGCAGGTGCAGGTGCAGGTGCTGGTGCAGGTGCAGGTGCAGGTGCTGGTGCAGGTGCAGGTGCTGGTGCAGGTGCAGGTGCAGGTGCTGGTGCAGGTGCAGGTGCAGGTGCTGGTGCTGGTGCAGGTGCAGGTGCAGGTGCTGGTGCAGGTGCAGGTGCTGGTGCTGGTGCTGGTGCTGGTGCAGGTGCAGGTGCTGGTGCAGGTGCAGGTGCTGGTGCTGGTGCAGGTGCTGGTGCAGGTGCAGGTGCTGGTGCAGGTGCAGGTGCTGGTGCAGGTGCAGGTGCAGGTGCTGGTGCTGGTGCTGGTGCTGGTGCAGGTGCTGGTGCAGGTGCAGGTGCAGGTGCAGGTGCTGGTGCAGGTGCAGGTGCTGGTGCAGGTGCAGGTGCAGGTGCTGGTGCAGGTGCAGGTGCAGGTGCTGGTGCAGGTGCTGGTGCAGGTGCAGGTGCAGGTGCTGGTGCAGGTGCAGGTGCTGGTGCTGGTGCTGGTGCTGGTGCAGGTGCAGGTGCAGGTACAGGTGCAGGTGCAGGTGCTGGTGCAGGTGCAGGTGCAGGTGCAGGTACAGGTGCAGGTGCAGGTGCAGGTGCAGGTGCTGGTGCAGGTGCAGGTACAGGTGCAGGTGCAGGTGCTGGTACAGGTGCAGGTGCAGGTGCTGGTGCAGGTGCAGGTGCAGGTGCAGGTACAGGTACAGGTACAGGTGCAGGTGCTGGTGCAGGGGCTGGTGCTGATCAATGGCTCCAGGCTGGAAGCTCAGATTCACTTCCCTGGACACGAATCTTTCATGACCCACATTAATACAACATTAAATTGTCTCGACAATGGGGACAGCAGACCCACTGGCGGAACCTTCACGACACTTTCACCCATCGTTAGGGGAAATAAATAAACCTTGACTCTCATAAACCATCAAGTGCATCAAAATACTGCAGATGCTAGATGTCTGAAACGAAGACAGAGAATGCAGGAGAAACTCAACAGGTCTGGTAGCATCCGCAGAGAGAGAAAAAGCAGAGTTACTGTTTTGAACCCAACATGACTCTCCTTCAGAACTCGGTTCTGGAGTGGTTAGAGTTGTACAGCACGGAAATAGAACAAGTTCATGCCCTCCAGATTTCCCAAACTGAACTTGTCCCATTTGCCCACATTTGACCCATGTGCCTCTAACCCTTTTCTATCCATATCCCTATCCAAATGTCTTTTAAATGTTGTACTCACTTCTACCACTTCCTCTGGCACATTGTTCCATATGCACATCGCTCAGTGTGTGTGAAAAGGTTGCCCCTCAGGTCCATTTTAAATCTTTCTCCTCTCCTAACCTGGGGATAAGACCCTTGCTATTCACCTTATCTATCATAGAATCCCTACAGTGTGGAAACAGGCCATTTGGCCCAACAAGTCCACGCCAACCCTCTGAAGAATAACCCACCCAGACTCATTCCCCTACCCTATTACTCTACATTTACCTCTGACTAATGCACCTCACCTACACAGCCCTGAACACTGTGGGGCAACTTAGCAGACAATTCACATAACCTGCACATCTTTGGACTGTGGGAGGAAACCGGAGCAGACCCAGAGGGAACTCACACAGACACTGGGAGAATGTGCAAACTCCACACAGACACCTGAGGCTGGCATAGAACCCACGTCCCTGGCACTGTGAGGCAGCTGTGCTACACACTGAGCCACTATGACATTATCAACTTCTATAAGTTCACCCCTCAGCTTCCTACAGCCTACAGAAACATGTCCCAGCCTAACCAGCCTTTCCTTATAACTCAAACACTCTAGTCTCGGTTACATGGTTGTAAATCCTTTTTGTGCCCTTTCCAGTTTCATGGCAACCTTCCTATAGCAGAGCGACCAGAAATGGATGCAGAGGTCCAGAAATGGCCTTAGAGTTCTGAAGAAGAGTCAGACCAGACTCGAAACGCTAACTCTGTTTCTCTCTCGATGAATGCTGAGTTTCTCCAACATAACCCCGTGTTTGTGTCCATTACACCAGCTGCTCAATGCAACTGAAGCACATAGGTGCCGACGCTGGAGATGTGAAATAAAACCCAGAAAGCACTGGAGATACTTGCAGCAGGTCTGGAAACATCTGTGCAGAGGGGGAAAGACAAAATGAACATTGTGAGTCCAAAAAGGTCTTATCAAACTCGAACCTTGTTTCTCTCTCCGCAGAAGCTGCCAGACCTGCTGAGTTTCTCCAGTACTTTCTGCTTCTATATCAGGTGCTCACTACAGTTACATGATGATCGCGTCTTGTGACTTACCGCTGCCTGTTGACGTCCACCTGAAATGCCTTGCCTGCTGCTGCCCTGTGGTGCTAGACAAAATGAAAATAATTCAGGGGGTTTTCTAGATTCCCTACAGTGCGGAAACAGGCCCTTCGGCCCGACCAGTCCATACCGACCCTCTGAATGGTAACTCACCCAGACCCATTTCCCTCTTACTAATGCACCAAATGCTATGGGCAATTCAGCATGGCCAATTCACCTGGCCTGTACATCTTTGGACTGTGGGAGGAAACCGGATCATCTGGAGGTAACCCACACAGACACGGGGAGAATGTGCAAACTCCACACAGACATGAGGCTGGAATCGAACCTGGAACCCTGGTGCTGTGAGGCAGCAATGCTAACCACTGAGCCACTGTGCTGCCCCAAGTGCAAACCGTATATTTTCGATCTGTGGCTGTATGGGATTAATGCTATTTTAATGTGACTCGGGGCTCAGAGAACACAAAAGGTTTCATTCTTGGGGACAGAGAGAGTCAGACGATAATTTGTGACCAAAGCACAAACATGGGAGAAAGCGAGGACTGCAGCTGCTGGAGATCAGAGTCCAAAAGTGTGGTGCTGGAAAAGCGCAGCCGGTCAGGCAGCATCCAAGGAGCAGGAGAGTCGACGTTTCAGGCATAAGTCCTTGGTCAGGGATGATCGGGATTCCTGATGAAAGGTTTGTGCTCGAAACGTCGGCTCTCCTGCTCCTCGGTTATGGCCTGACCAACTGTGCTTTTCCAGTACCACACTTGGACTGAGTTACAAGAATGACCTCCTAAAACAGACAGATAGAGGTAACTGTTCTGACATATAAATGGTTTCGAAAATGCATTAAAATGGAGCAACAGTTCTGCCTGCAGGTCCCCAGCTATATCTGAAGTTGTTTAATACAAAGTTTATCATGCGGTCTGAAATAATTCCACAAAGGCTGCTACCCTGTCATCAAGTCCCCTTTGGGCATAGGTTTAGGGTGAGAGGGGAAAGATATAAAAGAGTCCTAAGGGGCCACTTTTTCACCAGGAGAGTGGTATGTGTATGGAATGAGCTGCTAGAGGAAGTGGTGGAGGCTGGTACAATTGCAATGTTTAAGAGGCATTTGGATGGGTATATGAATAGGAAGGGTTTGGAGGGATATGGGCCGGGTGCTGGCAGGTGGGACTAGATTGGGTTGGGATATCTGGTCAGCATGGACGGGTTGGACCGAAGGGTCTGTTTCCATGCTGTACATCTCTATGACTCTGTGACCCAGCAAGCACAGAGCCGGCTCTGAGGGTGAGCAGAGCCCCTGACACTCCTGTTTATATCTGTCAGCCAGGGTTCCCTGACTGGACCGGGTTAACTGCCACAATCAGTGAACTCCTATTCTCGGAGGTCCACCTGGCTGACCATGTCCCAATTGCGAGACTGACATGCCCCAAATCACATTTCATTGCTCAGACCTTTGAGTCTAGGAGTTGGGACGTTAATGTTGAGGTTGTGCAGGATGTTGTGAGGCCTCTTCTGGAATACTATGTCCAGTTCTGGTCTCCCCTGTCATAGGAAGGATGGACAGGGCTCAGAAAAGATTTACCAGGATGTTACTGAGAATAGAAGGTTCGAGTTATAAGCAGAGGCTGGATAGGCTGGGACTTTTCTCACTGGTGCGGAGGAGCTTGAGGGATGACCTTATAGAGAATTACAAAATCATGAGGGGCATCGATAAAGTGAACAGTAGGTGTATTTTCCCTCAGGTGGGGGCATATTTCTCAGGAGAAAGGAGAAAGGTTTGAGAAGGATGTGAAGGCTAATTATTTTACACAGAGAGTGTTTCATGTGTGGAATGAATTTCTAGAGGAAGTGGTGGATGCAGGTACAGTTTAAAGACATTTAGATAAGTAGATGAATAAGAAATGTTTTGAGGGATAAGCCCAGGCAGGTGGGACTCGTTTAGTTTGGGATTATAGTCAGCACGGACGAGATGGACCAAAGGGTCTGTTTCCATGTTGTATGACTCAATGACTATAAGTTTGTCATGTGACTTTTGTACGATGATAAACTGATCGAATGCACTTCATGTAAAATCTGATCATTAAAATTCTGCCACTTTTGCTGATTTAATCAGGTGGTTAGTAATTGTCCAAAGGTTTAAGCCTCTCACCAAGTTATGGGGTTAACATATCCATCTCTGGATTCCTCTTGCCCCTTGTTGCAGCATGCTACCCAGCAATCACACAGTTCTCTGGAACAAAACATAAGGAGGGTTAAAAGATACAATAATGCTCCATCTCTACCTGTCAGACAGCCTTATTACATGTATGATGTTGGAAAATACATTTTCAGTGGCATATACAGTACAACCTCGATTATCCGAACATCAATTATCTGAACACCATTCTCAAGATCCTGTAAAAACAGGCCACTCAGCATTCAGTTATCAGTTTAACGGCATTATGGTGTTTATAGCCAGATAACCGAGAAATGTTGGGACGACTGGCGCTGATACATTACTGCTTGTATACGATTGATCAGTTATCAGTTAAACAGTATTATGGCATGACTGTCGGTTAACTGAGAAATGTTCAGATAACCGGCACTCAAATTGCCACTTGTTTACGATCATATCGATTATCCGAACAATCAATTGTCCGAACAAAATACTCGCCGCCCGTCTCGTTAGGACCATCGAGGTCCTATATGCAGAGAGTGAGGTACGACACCGTTCAGGATGGGCAGAGAAAGCTGACAGGGATGTACACTGTGTAATTCTTATTCTCAAATTACTGCAAACAGGAGAGATCCGAGACAAAGGGATAAAATGATAAAGTCACAGAGAGAGAGAGAGAGAGAAAACAGAAAAATATAAGCAAGTCTCTGTAAAGGCTTACCACCCACCCAGCCCCTCTGTTTCAGTACTAGCCCAATCCTCACACAAGCCGAAAATCCACATCATGGTGGAGTATACTAGCATCCCATAACGAAAAGGTTATTGAGCGCGGGTGAAGTGTTGGCATTGTGGAGCTGCCATAGGGTTATACAGCACAGAAACAGGCCCTTCGGCCCAACCCATCCTTGCCAACCAGTTTTCCAAAACTGAACTTGTCCCATTCGCCTATCCCTCTACACCTTTCCTTATTAATGTACCTGTTTAAATGCCTTTTAAATGCTGTAATTGTACCAGCCTCCACCACTTCCTCTGGCAACTCATTCCAGACACACACCACCCTCTGTGTGAAAACGTTGCCTCTCAGGACCCTTTTAAATCTTTCCCCTCTCACCTTAAACCTAGGCCATGTAGTTTTCGATTCCCCTACCCTGGGGCAAAGATCTTGGCTATTCACCCTATCCAGACCCTTCACGATTTTATATACCTCTATCGGGCTAATCTCGAACCTCCTGTACTCCAGGGTAAAAAAAGTGCCAGCCTTTCTAGCTTCTCTTTATAACTCAAACACTCCAGTCCCAATAACATCCTTTAAATCTTTTCTGCACCCTTTCCAGTTTAATAACCCCTGCGCATTTGTAGCTATTTAGAATCAGAGAATCCTGGCAGTGCAGGAAGAGGCTATTCAGCCCATCAGGTCTGCACCAACCCATCAAAGAGCATCACAGCCAGACCCAGGCCCCGACCTTATCCCAACAACTGCACTTATGCTTTGGTTAATCCACCCTAGCCTGCACATCCCTGAACACTATGGGACAATTTAGCATGGCCAATCCACCCTAACCTACACATCCCTGGACACTATGGAACAATTTAGCATGGCCAATCCACCCTAGCCCGCACATCTCTGGACACTATGGGCAATTTAGCATGGCCAATCCACCCTAACATGCACACCCTTGGACATTATGGGAAATTTAACATGGCCAATCCACCCTAACCTGCACATCTTTAGACTGTGGGAGGAGACCAGAGAACCCAGAGGAAACCCACACAGACACAGGAAGAACATGCAAACTCCACGCAGATAGTCGCCAGGGGCTGGAATCAAATCCAAAACCCGAGTGCTGCGAGGCAGCAATGCTAACCACTGAACCACCGTGCCACCCTATTTGCCTCAGACATGACGCGCAATGGGAAAATGCATTGTGGGCAGGGACCTAGAGGTTACAGAGGAAGGACCCCCTCTTTGCTTGGAGGAGGCTAAGGTAGCAGACTGTGCCAGTCCCTCACTCCCCCAGTGAACATGCGGAGGAATTATCTCCAGAAATCTCTCTGCCAGGTGAAGTGTCACTTCTCTCCCACCTCAAACTCTCCCTATCTCTGCGATGACACCCACCTCCCACCTCATCCTCTATCACTCTCAGTGTATCATGCAGTGTCCCTCATCTCATGCTCCATCCATGGTACTCAACACACCCTCACTCTCAGGGGGCTCTCTCAAGGACTGTACAGTTCATCGCTAACCACATTGACACCCATTCGCCAGAATGTTGAGAGTGAGTAAAAACGATGATGACGTGCAAGGTGCCACGTAACCCTGTTCAGACCTCGCTAAACTGTCACGCAACATCCAGAGGAAGGGGAGGGGAGGGAATCCGATACCTGGTTTCATTGTATTCTTGCGATTGTTCGTCCTTTTCAAATCCGCGGTCACAACATGACAGCCACAATCCACGAAAAGTACTGTGAGCGAAAAAGATACAAACCATCATGAAACCAGCCTTCCTTCCATTGATCCCATGTACACTTCCCACTGCCTCGGGAAAACAGCCAACATCATCAAAGACCCCTCCCACACCGGTCATACTCTCTTCCACCCTCTTCCATCAGGCAGGAGATACAAACATTTGAAAACACACACCAACGGATTTAAGAACCACTTCTTCCCCACTGTTACCAGCCTTTATAATAGTTGATCCCTCGTATATTAAGGTTGATCTTGCTCTACACCTAAGCTGTAGCACTATATTGTGCATTCTGTTCTATCCTTTGATGTATTTATATATGGTATATTTTGTCTGTTTAGCATGCAAAACAATACTTTTCACTGTCACACAGTGCATGTGACAATGATAAATCTAAATAAACAACTCTATAATTATATGACTCTCGAAAGAAAATTGCATATAACACGTTGTGTTGATCAGCCCCTTTGGCTATTTGAGGCTTTTTTTGTTTCTGAATTTGAGTGTTTCTGTGTTTAACATTTATTTTCCAGTTATAGACCAGGCCAGACCCCCCTCAAAACATGTCAAGAAAGTAGCACACTTTGCTAGTTGTTTTAAACAGGCGTATGGCGGATCTTCCAGAAGTGATGCAGTTGGTCAAACCACTTAGTTTGAAACAAAACGGAATTTATTTACGGGATTACCGAATGAAACACAAACAAAGGGGAACAGAATACAGACTAACAATCAATCTGACATCCCAGCTGATGATCCCAACTTAATGACGCTGTTCCAAATACTTGCAACATTTCCCATAAACACCTCTTGGCACAAAAGGTAAAATCAAACACGGGGTCTCACAGGAGAGATGTCAGAGAGAGATTACCAGCACGGACCTGCCTCTTTGGGTCCAGCAGCTACACAACACTACTGCTAAAATAAACCAAATCAAACCAGAGAAAAACTGAGCTGGGAGAACTGGCCACTGCACTTTGATTGGACAAGTGCTTTTTTCCCAAAAACCTAAAAATCTGTTGCCCGAGGCAGTATCTGTCAGCTATAATCAAACTGGCCCGAAAACCGTTCAACTTAGACTTTTCGGAGTCCATGTCTTTTACGACCTCTCTGAAAGAAAAAAACCAAGGACAGCATAACCTTGTTAAAGGAGCAACATCATCACACAACTTCAACTGCAGCCAAAGCTTCTCATACACTTCTGATGGGGTTATTCCTGATGGTTCTGGCATGACCTCTCATGAATGAAATGGTATTGAAGGTTCCGGTGACAATCACCTCTGTTCAGTGATACCCCATCTACCTGCACGAGGTCTCTGACTGAAAGCTATCTTGAATGTTTCAAACCTTATCTTTTCTTCCATTAAGGACTGTGGGACATGGATAGGGTGATTCACTAAGGTCTTTTTTCCAAGGATGCAGTAGATCAAAACTAGAGGACATAGGTATAAGGTGAGAAGGAAAAGATTTAAAAAGGCCTTGAAGGGCAACGTTTTAACACAGAAAGTGGTGCGTATTTGGAAGGAGCTGCCAGAGGAAGTGGTGGAGGTGGGTACAGTTACAATATTTAAACTTTGATGGGTACAGGAAAGGTTTAGAGAGGTATGGGCCAAATGCTGGCAGATGGAACTAGGTCAGATTGGGATGTCTGGTCGGCATGGATGAGTTATTCCAAAAGGTCTGTTTCTGTGCTGTCTGCCTCTATTCTTTAACAACTATGATCGAAAAAAAAAATTTTTATTTCTGCAAAATTAATCTCTGCAGAGAAAGTTAATTTTTTCTGCTTATATGTTTTGAGTTATTTAAAAGGGAACTTTAATATTTCCAACTGTATGTTAATCAGCTTTGCATCTTTAGGAGATAAGTTCAGTTTTCAAAATAAATGACTAATTTTGGTGTCTGTTGAAGAAGTCTAGTTGATGGCTCTTTCTGATTCTATTGAAACCATGTACATAATTGGTCACATCTAAAAAGCATTTTCATAAATGCTCTGATCTTTGGATTATTGAGACGAGAGGGACCCCACCCCCCTCAGTCAGTAGTAAGAGTTGCAAAATAAATGTTGATAAACTGGAACTAAAATTGTGACAAAAAGCCCACATTTCACTTAAGTATAATCAGTAAAGTTCAAGATTTTAGCTCAGATTAGTTACAGTGTGGAAAAAGGCCCTTCGGCCCAACAAGTCCACACCAACCCTCCGAAGCGCAACCCACCCAGACCCATTCTCCTACATTTATCCCTTCACCTAACACTTACGGGCAATTTAGCATGGCCAATTCACCTAACCTGCACATTTTTGGACTGTGGGAGGAAACCGGAGCACCCGAGGAAACCCACACAGACACGGGGAGAATGTGCAAACTCCACACAGTCAGTCGCCTGAGGCGGGAATTGAACCCGGGTCTCTGGTGCTGTGAGGCAGCAGTGCTAACCACAGTGCCACCGTGCTGCCCATTTAAAACCGTATATACTCAAGTAAAAGTCGATCTCATATTTTTGGGCAAAAATTCTGGAATTTTCCATGTATCTCATGTAAAAAGTCGATCCTAGCACTTCACAGATAATAGATCAACATTTATGATTTAGTCTTCTGGTCCGTTCCGCTCTGCTCCAGGTTTTCAAAATTACCATGTTTAATTTTTTTTTGTTTCTTTAATCACTGAGAGATCAAGTGGACTTCTACTAATTCCGCGGTATGAATTTTGACAGGCACGAATTTCGGCCCCTCAAAATTAGCATCCATGTAATAGTCAATCCCATAAATTTAGTCTTATAAAGTAGTCAAAAATGTCGACTATTACTCACATACAAATGGTAATAGTTGTTTGTCTTTTCGAATGTTTAATTTCAAACAAAATTAATAGATTTTGCCCAGATGAATTTCACAGGGAAAGTAATCAGTAATTTCACATCGGGGATCTTAACTTTCACTTCAAGCCCAATAACATTACCCTTGAACAACAGTACCCACTCATAAAGAGTCAGTGACCTGAAACTATAATTAGTGATGATGCTGACTCAACTTTTCCAATGCATCTTTTAAAAAAAAGTTATAGACACTCACCTGGTTTCAATACCATCTTTTAATCTGGTTTTGCAGCAAGACATCCATGTACCACAGCAATGCCTGCCGAACAAACACACATTTCAGCAAAGATACAAGTGTAGCTGGCTTTGCCAAGCAGTCACAACTATTAAACATGCCACTTGAAAAACGACAGTCATTTGAACTCAGCACACTAACACCCACAAAAATAATGTTTCAACCTGAGAAAATTCCAAAGGTGATGGGGAACATTCTGACCATGAGCTGGACAGATTTGTAAAGGATGTGCAATATGTTCAGTGTCACTCATGTCTAATTCATTCAGCCTCCTGAGTTACAGAGGTCCAGAGCACAGAAAAAAGACCCTTTGGCCCATCGAGTTTGCACCTGTCAAAAACAGCCACCGAACCTTCCTGCTCCTATTTTCCAACACTTGGCCAAATGCATGGCTTGCCTTGGCATCACAAGTGCACATCCAAATTCTTCTTCAATGTTATGGGGGTTTCTGCCTCTCCCACTCTTACAGGCAGTGAGTCCCACATTCCCACCACCCTCTGGGTGAGGAAGGTTTTCCTCACATTCATTTGAAACCTTGTGCTTCTTACCTTAAATCTATAGCTCCTGGTCACTCCAGGAGCACTTCAGAGAACATTTCCGGGACACCCTCACCAATCAACCCCATCGCCCCATGGCCAAACACTTTAACTCCCCCTCCCCCTCTGCCGAGGACATGCAGGTCCTGGGCCTCCTCCACCGCCACTCCCTTATCACCTGACGCCTGGAGGAAGAACATCTCATCTTCCACCTCAGGATCCTCCAACCCCAGGGCATCAATGTGGACTTCACCAGTTTCCTCATTTCCCCTCCCACCCACCTTACCCCAGTTCCAACCTTCCAGCTCATCGCCATCCTCATGACCCATCCACCTGTTCATCTTCTTTCCTATCTATCTGCTCCATCCTTCCCTCTGACCTATCACCTATACCCCCATCTCCATCCACCTATTGGACTCTCAGCTACCTTCTCCCCAGCCCCACCTCCCTCCCATTTATCTCTCCACCCCTGAGGCTCCCAGCCTTATTCCTGATGAAGGGCTGTTGCCCGAAACGTCAACCTTCTTGCTCCTCGGATGCTGCTTGACCTGGTGTGCTTTTTCCAGCACCACCCTCTTGACACTAATCCCTCCATCAAGGAGAAAGGCTTCTTCCTATCTACCCTGTCTCTGGCCATCATAACCTCAACCATCTCAAGTGCATGTGTGACAGGAAAATGGATTAGTCCAGTGGAAAACTGAGGCACAATAGACCGCGTGTGTCATTCTCTTTCTTTCCTCCATTAGGACAGTAAGGAGAGCACAAATGGCCCGAGTACCTCTGGCTTTAGGGATACTCAGCACGGACTTCCATTCTTCATCATTGGTTGGTGATCCCTTGCTGTAAGTAACTCCTCAAGTACTGAAGCAATCCCAATGCAACAAGATCTAGATAATATCCGGACTCGGACTGACAAGTGGCAAGTAACATGCGTGCCACTCAAATGCCAGGTTATGACCATCTCCAATGAAAGACAATTTAACCTTTGCCCCTTGTCATCCAATGGTATTATCATCATTGAATTCCCCACTATTAACATCCTGAGGTTACCATTGACCAGAAACTGAACTGGACTCACCAGGTAAATATAATGACTGCAAGAGCAGGTTAGAGGTTTGGAATACAGTGGTGAGTAACCCATCTCCTGACACCCCAAAGCTTGTCTATTATCAAGGTTTGTGCGAAGATTTGTAGCTCGGGTGCTCGTTGTTGTGGTTCTATTCGCCGAGCTGGAAGTTTTTGTTGCAAACATTTCGTCCCCTGGCTAGGAGACATCATCAGTGCTCTGGTGCCTCCTGCGAAGCGCTTCTTTGATGTTTCTTCCGGTATTTATAGTGGTCTGTCCTTGCCGCTTCTGGGTGTCAGTTTCAGCTGTCCGCTGTAGTGGTTGGTATATTGGGTCCAGGTCGATGTGTTTGTTGATGGAGTTTGTGGATGAATGCCATGCCTCTAGGAATTCCCTGGCTGTTCTCTGTCTGGCTTGCCCTATGATAGTAGTGTTTTCCCAGTCAAATTCATGTTGCTTGTTGTCTGAGTGTGTGGCTACTAGGGATAGCTGGTCGTGTCGTTTCGTGGCTAGTTGATGTTCATGTATGCGGATTGTTAGCTGTCTTCCTAGTAGCCACACACTCAGACAACAAGCAACATGAATTCGACTGGGAAAACACTACTATCATAGGGCAAGCCAGACAGAGAACAGCCAGGGAATTCCTAGAGGCATGGCATTCATCCACAAACTCCATCAACAAACACATCGACCTGGACCCAATAAACCAACAACGACAGCGGACAGCTGAAACTGACACCCGGAAGCGGCAAGGACAGACCACTATAAATACCGGAAGAAACATCAAAGAAGCGCTTCGCAGGAGGCACCAGAGCACTGATGATGTCTCCTAGCCAGGGGACGAAATGTTTGCAACAAAAACTTCCAGCTCGGCGAACAGAACCACAACAACGAGCACCCGAGCTACAAATCTTCGCACAAACCTTGATAATAGACAAGCTTTGGGGTGTCAGGAGATGGGTTACTCACCACTGTATTCCAAACCTCTAACCTGCTCTTGCAGTCATTATATTTACCTGGTGAGTCCAGTTCAGTTTCTGGTCAATGGTAACCTCAGGATGTTAATAGTGGGGAATTCAATGATGATAATACCATTGGATGACAAGGGGCAAAGGTTAAATTGTCTTTCATTGGAGATGGTCATAACCTGGCATTTGAGTGGCACGCATGTTACTTGCCACTTGTCAGTCCGAGTCCGGATATTATCTAGATCTTGTTGCATTGGGATTGCTTCAGTACTTGAGGAGTTACTTACAGCAAGGGATCACCAACCAATGATGAAGAATGGAAGTCCGTGCTGAGTATCCCTAAAGCCAGAGGTACTCGGGCCATTTGTGCTCTCCTTACTGTCCTAATGGAGGAAAGAAAGAGAATGACACACGCGGTCTATTGTGCCTCAGTTTTCCACTGGACTAATCCATTTTCCTGTCACACATGCACTTGAGATGGTTGAGGTTATGATGGCCAGAGACAGGGTAGATAGGAAGAAGCCTTTCTCCTTGATGGAGGGATTAGTGTCAAGAGGGTGGTGCTGGAAAAAGCACACCAGGTCAAGCAGCATCCGAGGAGCAAGAAGGTTGACGTTTCGGGCAACAGCCCTTCATCAGGAATGAGGCTGGGAGCCTCAGGGGTGGAGAGATAAATGGGAGGGAGGTGGGGCTGGGGAGAAGGTAGCTGAGAGTCCAATAGGTGGATGGAGATGGGGGTATAGGTGATAGGTCAGAGGGAAGGATGGAGCAGATAGATAGGAAGGAAGATGAACAGGTGGATGGGTCATGAGGATGGCGATGAGCTGGAAGGTTGGAACTGGGGTAAGGTGGGAGGGAGGGGAAATGTGGAAACTGGTGAAGTCCACATTGATGCCCTGGGGTTGGAGGATCCTGAGGTGGAAGATGAGATGTTCTTCCTCCAGGCGTCAGGTGATAAGGGAGTGGTGTTGGAGGAGGCCCAGGACCTGCATGTCCTCGGCAGAGGGGGAGGGGGAGTTAAAGTGTTTGGCCATGGGGCGATGGGGTTGATTGGTGAGGGTGTCCCGGAAATGTTCTCTGAAGTGCTCCTGGAGTGACCAGGAGCTATAGATTTAAGGTAAGAAGCACAAGGTTTCAAATGAATGTGAGGAAAACCTTCCTCACCCAGAGGGTGGTGGGAATGTGGGACTCACTGCCTGTAAGAGTGGGAGAGGCAGAAACCCCCATAACATTGAAGAAGAATTTGGATGTGCACTTGTGATGCCAAGGCAAGCCATGCATTTGGCCAAGTGTTGGAAAATAGGAGCAGAAAGGTTCGGTGGCTGTTTTTGACAGGTGCAAACTCGATGGGCCAAAGGGTCTTTTTTCTGTGCTCTGGACCTCTGTAACTCAGGAGGCTGAATGAATTAGACATGAGTGACACTGAACATATTGCACATCCTTTACAAATCTGTCCAGCTCATGGTCAGAATGTTCCCCATCACCTTCGGAATTTTCTCAGGTTGAAACATTATTTTTGTGGGTGTTAGTGTGCTGAGTTCAAATGACTGTCGTTTTTCAAGTGGCATGTTTAATAGTTGTGACTGCTTGGCAAAGCCAGCTACACTTGTATCTTTGCTGAAATGTGTGTTTGTTCGGCAGGCATTGCTGTGGTACATGGATGTCTTGCTGCAAAACCAGATTAAAAGATGGTATTGAAACCAGGTGAGTGTCTATAACTTTTTTTTAAAAGATGCATTGGAAAAGTTGAGTCAGCATCATCACTAATTATAGTTTCAGGTCACTGACTCTTTATGAGTGGGTACTGTTGTTCAAGGGTAATGTTATTGGGCTTGAAATGAAAGTTAAGATCCCCTATACGAAATTACTGATTACTTTCCCTGTGAAATTCATCTGGGCAAAATCTATTAATTTTGTTTGAAATTAAACGTTCGAAAAGATAAACAACTATTACCATTTGTATGTGAGTAATAGTCCCAATTTTTGACTACTTTATAAGACTAAATTTATGGGATTGACTATTACATGGATGCTAATTTTGAGGGGCCGAAATTCATGCCCGTCAAAATTCATACCGCGGAATTAGTAGAAGTCCACTTGATCTCTCAGTGATTAAAGAAACAAAAAAAATTAAACATGGTAATTTTGAAAATCTGGAGCAGAGCGGAACGGACCAGAAGACTAAATCATAAATGTTGATCTATCATCTGTGAAGAGCTAGGATCAACGTTTTACATGAGATACCTGGAAAATTCCAGAATTTTTGCCCAACAATATGAGATCGACTTTTACTTGAGTATATATGGTTTTAAATGGGCGGCACGGTGGCACAGTGGTTAGCACTGCTGCCTCACAGCACCAGAGACCCGGGTTCAATTCCTGCTTCAGGCGACTGACTGTGTGGAGTTTGCACATTCTCCCCGTGTCTGTGTGGGTTTCCTCCCACAGTCCAAAAATGTGCAGGTTAGGTGAATTGGCCATGCGAGATTGCCCGTAGTGTTAGGTGAAGGGATAAATGTAGGAGAATGAGTCTGGGTGTGTTGCGCTTCGGAGGGTTGGTGTGGACTTGTTGGGCCGAAGGGCCTGTTTCCACACTGTAACTAATCTGAGCTAAAATCTTGAACTTTACTGATTATACTTAAGTGAAATGTGGGCTTTTTGTCACAATTTTAGTTCCAGTTTATCAACATTTCTTTTGCAACTCTTACTACTGACTGAGGGGGGTGGGGTCCCTCTCGTCTCAATAATCCAGTGATCAGAGCATTTATGAAAATGCTTTTTAGATGTGACCAATTATGTACATGGTTTCAATAGAATCAGAAAGAGCCATCAACTAGACTTCTTCAACAGACACCAAAATTAGTCATTTATTTTGAAAACTGAACTTATCTGGTAAAGATGCAAAGCTGATTAACATACAGTTGGAAATATTAAAGTACCCTTTTAAATAACTCAAAACATATAAGCAGAAAAAATTAACTTTCTCTGCAGAGATTAATTTTGCAGAAATAAAAATCATTTTTTTTCGATAATAGTTGTTAAAGAATAAAGGCAGACAGCACAGAAACAGACCTTTTGGAATAACTCGTCCATGCTGACCAGACATCCCAATCTGACCTAGTTCCATCTGCCAGCATTTAGCCCATACCTCTCTAAACCTTTCCTGTACCCATCAAAGTTTAAATAGTGCAACTGTACCCACCTCCACCACTTCCTCTGGCAGCTCCTTCCAAATACGCACCATTTTCTGTGTTAAAACGTTGCCCTTCAAGGCCTTTTTAAATCTTTTCCTTCTCACCTTAAACCTATGTCCTCTAGTTTTGATCTACTGCACCCTCGGAAAAAAGACTTTAATGATTCACCCTATCCATGTCCCACAGTCCTTAATGGAAGAAAAGATAAGGTTTGAAACATTCAAGATAGCTTTCAGTCAGAGACCTCGTGCAGGTAGATGGGGTATCACTGAACAGAGGTGATTGTCACCGGAACCTTCAATACCATTTCATTCATGAGAGGTCATGCCAGAACCATCAGGAATAACCTCATCAGAAGTGTATGAGAAGCTTTGGCTGCAGTTGAAGTTGTGTGATGATGTTGCTCCTTTAACAAGGTTATGCTGTCCTTGGCTTTTTTCTTTCAGAGAGGTCGTAAAAGACATGGACTCCGAAAAGTCTAAGTTGAAGGGTTTTCGGGCCAGTTTGATTATAGCTGACAGATACTGCCTCGGGCAACAGGTTTTTAAGTTTTTGGGAAAAAAGCACTTGTCCAATCAAAGTGCAGTGGCCAGTTCTCCCAGCTCAGTTTTTCTCTGGTTTGATTTGGTTTATTTTAGCAGTAGTGTTGTGTAGCTGCTGGACCCAAAGAGGCAGGTCCGTGCTGGTAATCTCTCTCTGACATCTCTCCTGTAAGACCCCGTGTTTGATTTTACCTTTTGTGCCAAGGGGTGTTTATGGGAATTGTTGCAAGTATTTGGAACAGCGTCATTAAGTTGGGATCATCAGCTGGGATGTCAGATAGATTGTTAGTCTGTATTCTGTTCTCCTTTGTTTGTGTTTCATTCGGTAATCCTGTAAATAAATTCCGTTTTGTTTCAAACTAAGTGGTTTGACCAACTGCATCACTTCTGGAATATCCGCCATACACCTGTTTAAAACAACTAGCAAAGTGTGCTACTTTCTTGACATGTTTTGAGGGGGGTCTGGCCTGGTCTATAACTGGAAAATAAATGTTAAACACAGAAACACTCAAATTCAGAAACAAAAAAGCCTCACATAGCCAAAGGGGCTGATCAACACAACGTGTTATATACAATTTTCTTTCGAGAGTCATATAATCATAGAGTTGTATACTTTGATTTATCATTGTCACATGCACTGTGTGACAGTGAAAAGTATTGTTTTGCATGCTAAACAGACAAAATATACCATATATAAGTACATCAAAGGATAGAACAGAATGCACAATATAGTGTTACAGCTTAGGTGTAGAGCAAGATCAACCTTAATATACGAGAGATCAACTATTATAAAGGCTGGTAACAGTGGGGAAGAAGTGGTTCTTAAATCCGTTGGTGTGTGTTTTCAAATGTTTGTATCTCCTGCCTGATGGAAGAGGGTGGAAGAGAGTATGACCGGTGTGGGAGGGGTCTTTGATGATGTTGGCTGTTTTCCTGAGGCAGTGGGGAGTGTACATGGGGTCAATGGAAGGAAGGCTGGTTTCATGATGGTTTGTATCTTTTTCGCTCACAGTACTTTTCGTGGATTGTGGCTGTCATGTTGTGACCGCGGATTTGAAAAGGACGAACAATCGCAAGAATACAATGAAACCAGGTATCGGATTCCCTCCCCTCCCCTTCCTCTGGATGTTGCGTGACAGTTCAGCGAGGTCTGAACAGGGTTACGTGGCACCTTGCACGTCATCATCGTTTTTACTCACTCTCAACATTCTGGCGAATGGGTGTCAATGTGGTTAGCGATGAACTGTACAGTCCTTGAGAGAGCCCCCTGAGAGTGAGGGTGTGCTGAGTACCATGGATGGAGCATGAGATGAGGGACACTGCGTGATACACTGAGAGTGATAGAGGATGAGGTGGGAGGTGGGTGTCATCGCAGAGATAGGGAGAGTTTGAGGTGGGAGAGAAGTGACACTTCACCTGGCAGAGAGATTTCTGGAGATAATTCCTCCGCATGTTCACTGGGGGAGTGAGGGACTGGCACAGTCTGCTACCTTAGCCTCCTCCGAGCAAAGAGGGGGTCCTTCCTCTATAACCTCTAGGTCCCTGCCCACAATGCATTTTCCCATTGCGCGTCATGTCTGAGGCAAATAGGGTGGCACGGTGGCTCAGTGGTTAGCACTGCTGCCTCGCAGCACTCGGGTTTTGGATTTGATTCCAGCCCCTGGCGACTATCTGCGTGGAGTTTGCATGTTCTTCCTGTGTCTGTGTGGGTTTCCTCTGGGTTCTCTGGTCTCCTCCCACAGTCTAAAGATGTGCAGGTTAGGGTGGATTGGCCATGCTAAATTTCCCATAATGTCCAAGGGTGTGCATGTTAGGGTGGATTGGCCATGCTAAATTGCCCATAGTGTCCAGAGATGTGCGGGCTAGGGTGGATTGGCCATAGTAAATTGTCCCATAGTGTCCAGGAATGTGCAGGTTAGGTTTGGATTGACCATGCTAAATTGTCCCATAGTGTCCAGGGATGTGTAGGTTAGGGTGGATTGGCCATGCTAAATTGTCCCATAGTGTTCAGGGATGTGCAGGCTAGGGTGGATTAACCAAAGCATAAGTGCAGTTGTTGGGATAAGGTCAGGGCCTGGGATGCTCTTTGATGGGTTGGTGCAGACCTGATGGGCTGAATAGCCTCTTCCTGCACTGCCAGGATTCTCTGATTCTAAATAGCTACAAATGCGCAGGGGTTATTAAACTGGAAAGGGTGCAGAAAAGATTTAAAGGATGTTATTGGGACTGGAGTGTTTGAGTTATAAAGAGAAGCTAGAAAGGCTGGTACTTTTTTTCCCCTGGAGTACAGGAGGTTCGAGATTAGCCCGATAGAGGTATATAAAATCGTGAAGGGTCTGGATAGGGTGAATAGCCAAGATCTTTGCCCCAGGGTAGGGGAATCGAAAACTACGTGGCCTAAGTTTAAGGTGAGAGGGGAAAGATTTAAAAGGGTCCTGAGAGGCAACGTTTTCACACAGAGGGTGGTGTGTGTCTGGAATGAGTTGCCAGAGGAAGTGGTGGAGGCTGGTACAATTACAGCATTTAAAAAGCATTTAAACAGGTACATTAATAAGGAAAGGTGTAGAGGGATAGGCAAATGGGACAAGTTCAGTTTCGGAAAACTGGTTGGCAAGGATGGGTTGGGCCGAAGGGCCTGTTTCTGTGCTGTATAACCCTATGGCAGCTCCACAATGCCAACACTTCACCCGCGCTCAATAACCTTTTCGTTATGGGATGCTAGTATATTCCACCATGATGTGGGTTTTCGGCTTGTGTGAGGATTGGGCTAGCACTGAAACAGAGGGGCTGGGTGGGTGGTAAGCCTTTACAGAGACTTGCTTATATTTTTCTGTTTCTCTCTCTCTCTCTCTCTCTCTCTCACTGTGACTTTATCATTTTATCCCTTTGTCTCGGATCTCTCCTGTTTGCAGTAATTTGAGAATAAGAATTACACAGTGCACATCCCTGTCAGCTTTCTCTGCCCATCCTGAACGGTGTCGTACTTCACTCTCTGCATATAGGACCTCGATGGTCCTAACGAGACGAGCAGCGAGTATTTTGTTCGGACAATTGATTGTTCGGATAATCGATATGATTGTAAACAAGTGGCAATTTGAGTGCCGGTTATCTGAACATTTCTCAGTTAACCGACAGTCATGCCATAATACTGTTTAACTGATAACTGATCAATCGTATACAAGCAGTAATGTATCAGCGCCAGTCATCCCAACATTTCTCGGTTATCTGGCTATAAGCACCATAATGCCGTTAAACTGATAACTGAATGCTGAGTGGCCGAATGCTGTTTTTACAGGATCTTGAGAATGGTGTTCGGATAATTGATGTTCGGATAATCGAGGTTGTACTGTATATGCCACTGAAAATGTATTTTCCAACATCATACATGTAATAAGGCTGTCTGACAGGTAGAGATGGAGCATTATTGTATCTTTTAACCCTCCTTATGTTTTGTTCCAGAGAACTGTGTGATTGCTGGGTAGCATGCTGCAACAAGGGGCAAGAGGAATCCAGAGATGGATATGTTAACCCCATAACTTGGTGAGAGGCTTAAGCCTTTGGACAATTACAAACCACCTGATTAAATCAGCAAAAGTGGCAGAATTTTAATGATCAGATTTTACATTGAGTGCATTCGATCAGTTTATCATCGTACAAAAGTCGCATGACAAACTTATAGTCATTGAGTCATACAACATGGAAACAGACCCTTCGGTCCATCTCGTCCGTGCTGACTATAATCCCAAACTAAATGAGTCCCACCTGCCTGGGCTTATCCCTCAAAACATTTCTTATTCATCTACTTATCTAAATGTCTTTTCATTGTTGTAACTGTACCTGCATCCACCACTTCCTCTAGAAATTCATTCCACACATGAAACACTCTCTGTGTAAAATAATTAGCCTTCACATCCTTCTCAAACCTTTCTCCTTTCTCCTGAGAAATATGCCCCCACCTGAGGGAAAATACACCTACTGTTCACTTTATCGATGCCCCTCATGATTTTGTAATTCTCTATAAGGTCATCCCTCAAGCTCCTCCGCACCAGTGAGAAAAGTCCCAGCCTATCCAGCCTCTGCTTATAACTCGAACCCTCTATTCTCAGTAACATCCTGGTAAATCTTTTCTGAGCCCTCTCCATCCTTCCTATGACAGGGGAGACCAGAACTGGACATAGTATTCCAGAACAGGCCTCACAACATCCTGCACAACCTCAACATTAACGTCCCAACTCCTAGACTCAAAGGTCTGAGCAATGAAATGTGATTTGGGGCATGTCAGTCTCGCGATTGGGACATGGTCAGCCAGGTGGACCTCCGAGAATAGGAGTTCACTGATTGTGGCAGTTAACCCGGTCCAGTCAGGGAACCCTGGCTGACAGATATAAACAGGAGTGTCAGGGGCTTTGCTCACCCTCAGAGCCGGCTCTGTGCTTGCTGGGTCACAGAGTCATAGAGATGTACAGCATGGAAACAGACCCTTCGGTCCAACCCGTCCATGCTGACCAGATATCCCAACCCAATCTAGTCCCACCTGCCAGCACCCGGCCCATATCCCTCCAAACCCTTCCTATTCATATACCCATCCAAATGCCTCTTAAACATTGCAATTGTACCAGCCTCCACCACTTCCTCTAGCAGCTCATTCCATACATATACCACTCTCCTGGTGAAAAAGTGGCCCCTTAGGACTCTTTTATATCTTTCCCCTCTCACCCTAAACCTATGCCCAAAGGGGACTTGATGACAGGGTAGCAGCCTTTGTGGAATTATTTCAGACCGCATGATAAACTTTGTATTAAACAACTTCTGATATAGCTGGGGACCTGCAGGCAGAACTGTTGCTCCATTTTAATGCTTTTTCGAAACCATTTATATGTCAGAACAGTTACCTCTGTCTGTCTGTTTTAGGAGGTCATTCTTGTAACTCAGTCCAAGTGTGGTACTGGAAAAGCACAGTTGGTCAGGCCATAACCGAGGAGCAGGAGAGCCGACGTTTCGAGCACAAACCTTTCATCAGGAATCCCGATCATCCCTGACCAAGGACTTATGCCTGAAACGTCGACTCTCCTGCTCCTTGGATGCTGCCTGACCGGCTGCGCTTTTCCAGCACCACACTTTTGGACTCTGATCTCCAGCAGCTGCAGTCCTCGCTTTCTCCCATGTTTGTGCTTTGGTCACAAATTATCGTCTGACTCTCTCTGTCCCCAAGAATGAAACCTTTTGTGTTCTCTGAGCCCCGAGTTACATTAAAATAACATTCATCCCATACAGCCACAGATTGAAAATATACGGTTTGCACTTGGGGCAGCACAGTGGCTCAGTGGTTAGCATTGCTGCCTCACAGCACCAGGGTTCCAGGTTCGATTCCAGCCTCATGTCTGTGTGGAGTTTGCACGTTCTCCCCGTGTCTGTGTGGGTTACCTCCAGATGATCCGGTTTCCTCCCACAGTCCAAAGATGTGCAGGCCAGGTGAATTGGCCATGGCGTTTGGTGCATTAGTAAGAGGGAAATGGGTCTGGGTGGGTTACCCTTCAGAGGGTCGGTATGGACTGGTCGGGCCGAAGGGCCTGTTTCCGCACTGTAGGGAATCTAGAAAACCCCCTGAATTATTTTCATTTTGTCTAGCACCACAGGGCAGCAGCAGGCAAGGCATTTCAGGTGGACGTCAACAGGCAGCGGTAAGTCACAAGACGCGATCATCATGTAACTGTAGTGAGCACCTGAAATAGAAGCAGAAAGTACTGGAGAAACTCAGCAGGTCTGGCAGCTTCTGCGGAGAGAGAAACAAGGTTCGAGTTTGATAAGACCTTTTTGGACTCACAATGTTCATTTTGTCTTTCCCCCTCTGCACAGATGTTTCCAGACCTGCTGCAAGTATCTCCAGTGCTTTCTGGGTTTTATTTCACATCTCCAGCGTCAGCACCTATGTGCTTCAGTTGCATTGAGCAGCTGGTGTAATGGACACAAACACGGGGTTATGTTGGAGAAACTCAGCATTCATCGAGAGAGAAACAGAGTTAGCGTTTCGAGTCTGGTCTGACTCTTCTTCAGAACTCTAAGGCCATTTCTGGACCTCTGCATCCATTTCTGGTCGTCCTGCTATAGGAAGGTTGCCATGAAACTGGAAAGGGCACAAAAAGGATTTACAACCATGTAACCGAGACTAGAGTGTTTGAGTTATAAGGAAAGGCTGGTTAGGCTGGGACATTTTTCTGTAGGCTGTAGGAAGCTGAGGGGTGAACTTATAGAAGTTTATAACGTCATAGTGGCTCAGTGTGTAGCACAGCTGCCTCACAGTGCCAGGGACGTGGGTTCTATGCCAGCCTCAGGTGTCTGTGTGGAGTTTGCACATTCTCCCAGTGTCTGTGTGAGTTCCCTCTGGGTCTGCTCCGGTTTCCTCCCACAGTCCAAAGATGTGCAGGTTATGTGAATTGTCTGCTAAGTTGCCCCACAGTGTTCAGGGCTGTGTAGGTGAGGTGCATTAGTCAGAGGTAAATGTAGAGTAATAGGGTAGGGGAATGAGTCTGGGTGGGTTATTCTTCAGAGGGTTGGCGTGGACTTGTTGGGCCAAATGGCCTGTTTCCACAGTGTAGGGATTCTATGATAGATAAGGTGAATAGCAAAGGTCTTGTCCCCAGGTTAGGAGAGGAGAAAGATTTAAAATGGACCTGAGGGGCAACCTTTTCACACACACTGAGCGATGTGCATATGGAACAATGTGCCAGAGGAAGTGGTAGAAGTGAGTACAACATTTAAAAGACATTTGGATAGGGATATGGATAGAAAAGGGTTAGAGGCACATGGGTCAAATGTGGGCAAATGGGACAAGTTCAGTTTGGGAAATCTGGAGGGCATGAACTTGTTCTATTTCCGTGCTGTACAACTCTAACCACTCCAGAACCGAGTTCTGAAGGAGAGTCATGTTGGGTTCAAAACAGTAACTCTGCTTTTTCTCTCTCTGCGGATACTACCAGACCTGTTGAGTTTCTCCTGCATTCTCTGTCTTCGTTTCAGACATCTAGCATCTGCAGTATTTTGATGCACTTGATGGTTTATTAGAGTCAAAGTTTATTTATTTCCCTAACGATGGGTGAAAGTGTCGTGAAGGTTCCGCCAGTGGGTCTGCTGTCCCCATTGTCGAGACAATTTAATGTTGTATTAATGTGGGTCATGAAAGATTCGTGTCCAGGGAAGTGAATCTTAGCTTCCAGCCTGGAGCCATTGATCAGCACCTGCACCTGCACCTGCACCTGCACCTGCACCTGCACCTGCACCTGCACCAGCACCAGCACCTGCACCAGCACCTGCACCTGCACCTGCACCAGCACCTGCACCTGCACCAGCACCTGCACCTGCACCTGCACCAGCACCTGCACCTGCACCAGCACCTGCACCTGCACCTGCACCTGCACCAGCACCTGCACCTGCACCAGCACCTGCACCTGCACCTGCACCTGCACCAGCACCTGCACCTGCACCAGCACCTGCACCTGCACCTGCACCTGCACCTGCACCAGCACCTGCACCTGCACCTGCACCTGCACCTGCACCAGCACCTGCACCTGCTCCAGCACCTGCACCTGCACCTGCACCTGCACCAGCACCTGCACCTGCACCTGCACTATTCTATTCTCTAGTCCAGGCTAATGCTGATGGAGCCAGAGGCTGATGCTCCTTCGTCCACAGTGTTAACGAAGAACCACTGTTCAGTCTGACTGGGCATGATGCATTTGGCTTATTCATTGAGAGGCTCAAGAGGAGAAGGGAGAGTGACAAAACAATATCCCCTCATCAGAATTCTATCAACACCAATAACACGAGATCAACCTCAGTGACCATTATACCAAAGTCAATACACTATTAACATTGCGGACGAACTGAACTGCAGTGGGCATATGATGGATATTGAGCATGATGTGCGCTCGAATTATTGAACATATCTCCCCCATCTTGACAAGATTGTTTTTTTTTGTTCATTCGCTGGATGAGGGCACCATTGGCTAGCCCAGCATTTATTGAGCATCAGTAATTACTCCAGAGGGCAGTCAAGAGTCAATCACATTGCTGTGGGTCTGGAGTCACATGGAGTCCAGACCAGGTAAGGATGGCAGTTCCATTTCCTCAAAGGCCTTAGTGAACCAGATGGGTTTTCCCTAACGATGGATTTGAGGTCATTGTTAGACACTTAATTCCAGATTTTTATTGAATTCAATTGAAAAATTCAAATTCCACCATCTGCTGGGGAAGGATTTGAACCTGGGTCACCCCAACATTGCCTGGGTCTCTGGATTAATACCACTAGGCCATAACCTCCCCTGTTGTACAGCAGCCCCACCAAATTACACATGAGGTTAATGAAATGAGAATGTAGATGTTGTCATACAGAAAAAATATATGTTTCACAGGGAGTAGGTGGCATTTTTGTGTTTGCATACGTAGATGTTGGTTTATTTTAATCTCCGCTTGTGAATGATGGCAAGATGACAAGGCATTGGTAATCTGGGGTGGACAGGGAATTGGAGTTGAGGTCAGAGACATGAGCATTTCAAATGGCAGGAACCGTCTTGAGGGCCGAATGGCCTACTACTCCTACCTCAATATGATCCGATGATTCCCCAATGGCTGCTGAAGTTTCTTTTTCAGCCCCAATCAATGAACAGGGATAAGGACGCGAGGGCAGCAACATTTGGATAATGAAATAAATGGAAATTGAAGGGAAGTTGACCAATTGTTTTTAGCTGAAAGTTAAATTGCTTTCCTTTTTGTGCACAGATGCTGCTGTGGAACAGCCTGGACAAAGCAAAACTTGTGAGATAAATCCAGGAACAAAATGCAAGTACAGTTTTCCGTATATTTATACATAGATTGGCAAACTTATATTTTGAAGTGAACTGATGCAGTCATACAACACGGAAACACACCCTTCGGTCAACCAGCCCGTAACAACCTTAATCCCAAACTAAACTAGTCCCACCTTGGCACATATCCCTCCAAACATTCCTTATTCATTAACTTATCTAAATGTCTTATAAACATTGTAACTGTTCCCACATCCACCACTTCCTCTGGAGTTTCAGTGCCCACACAAATAACCCTCTGTGTATAAAAATTATCCCACGTGTCCTTTTTAAATCTTTCTCCTCTCACCTTAGAAATGTGCCCCCTCATCGTGAAGTTCCCCCACCCTAGCAGCTGTACATGTTTTTGGAGCTTGGGTTGGGCTTCGTTGGAAAACGTAAGCCAGCTCAGGACTGGAATTCCGCATCCATGAACATCAGCTAGCCACAAAACGACACGACGAGCTATCTCTAGTAGCCATACACTCAGACAACCAGCAACATGAATTTGACTGGGAAAACACCACTATCATAGGACAAGCCAGACAGAGAACAGCCAGAGAATTCCTAGAAGCATGGCATTCATCCCCAAACTCCATCAACAGACACATCGACCTGGACCCCACATACAAATCACTGCAGCTGAAACTGACACCCGGAAGCGGCAAGAACAAACCAATATAAATACTGGAAGAAACATCAAAGCAGCGCTTCACACGAGGCTCCAACAGCACTGATGATGTTCCCTAGCCAGGGAACGAAACGTTTGCAGCAAAAACTTCCAGCTTGGCGAGCAGAACCACAACAACGGATACCCGAGCTACAAATCTTCAATCAGATTTTAAACTGGAATGTCAACTTGAAGGCAAGGTGATTTCGTTGAAATGGCAGGCAACTGCAAAGCTGGGGTCTGGGGGATCTGTACAAGTCCATCAGGTTACACCTGAGACTGAGGTTAGGACCAACCCATCCTTGCAATGGGGTTTGCTAATGCTGTTGGTGGATAGTGCAGTAGAGGGGCCATGGATGTATGGAAGCTGTAGCCTGTAAGGGTAGCACATGCTGAAGCCATCATAACATTTAAGAAGTCCTTCGTCCTTGAATCACCGTCATGTACAAAGCGATGAGCTGGATAATGGGACTGGAGTAGGTCAGTGCTTGACTTGTATGGGTGCACAGGCAGAAAGGTCTCTTTTTATACTTTGAAGCCTTATGTCTATATGGCTGTAATAATTGGAATTCCTGCAACGTTCCTTGGAACGCTGTTTTCTAATGGGACTTCCGTGTGCTTTAGATATTTCCCTTTGTATCTTCAGCTTAATCTCCTTTATTTCCTGCAGCACCATCAAAGGCATTTCCCGTATATGCTGCAGTGAATAAGAAGAAACACAGGGGAAACGGTATGTATGGCCTTGGTTATTCCTACCCAAGTGCATGGGTGCCCATGTGACTGGGTGGCATGGTGGCTCAGTGGTTAGCACTGCTGCCTTACAGTGCCAGGGACCTGGGGTTCGATTCCACTCTCAGGTGACTGTCTGTGTAGAGTTTGCACGTTCTTTCCCGTGTCTGCGTGGGTTTCCTCCCAAAGATGTAGAAGTTAACCCACCCAAACCATTACTCTTAATTTATCCCTGACTAATGCACCTAACCGCACACCCCTGAACACTATGGCCAATTCACTCTGACCTGCATGTCTTTAAATGTGGGAGGGAACTTGAGCACCCAGAGGAAACCCACACAGACAGTTGCCCGAGGCTGGAATTAAACCTGGCTCCCTGGCACTGTGAGGTAGCAGTACTAAACATTGAGGTAAAAACAATGACTGCAGATACTGGAAACCAGATTCTGGATTAGTGGTGCTGGAAAAGCACAGCAGTTCAGGCAGCATCCAAGGAGCAGCGAAATCGACATTTCGGGCAAAAGCCCTTCATCAGGAATAAAGGCAGTGAGCCTGAAGCGTGGAGAGATAAGCTAGAGGAGGGTGGGGGTAGGGAGAGAGTAGCATAGAGTACAATGGGTGAGTGGGGGAGGGGATGAAGGTGATAGGTCAGGAAGGAGAGGGTGGCATCCACTAATATCATTTATTGTATCCGTTGCTCCCGATGCAGTCTCCTCTACATTGGGGAGACTGGATGCCTCCTAGCAGAGCACTTTAGGGAACATCTCCGGGACACCCGCACCAATCAACCCACCGCCCCATGGCCCAACATTTCAACTCCCCCTCCCACTCTGCCGAGGACATGGAGGTCCTGGGCCTCCTTCACTGCCGCTCCCTCACCACCAGGCGCCTGGAGGAAGAACGCCTCATCTTCCGCCTCGGAACACTTCAACCCCAGGGCATCAATGTGGACTTCAACAGTTTCCTCATTTTCCCTTCCCCCACCTCACCCTAGTTCCAAACTTCCAGCTCAGCACTGTCCCCATGTCTTGTCCGGACTTGTCCTACCTGCCTGTCTCCTTTTCCACCTATCCACTTCACCCTCTCCTCCCTGACCTATCACCTTCATCCCCTCCCCCACTCACCCATTGTACTCTATGCTACTTTCTCCCCACCCCCACCCTCCTCTAGCTTATCTCTCCACGCTTCAGGCTCACTGCCTTTATTCCTGATGAAGGGCTTTTGCCCGAAACGTCGATTTCGCTGTCCTTGGATGCTGCCTGAACTGCTGTGCTCTTCCAGCACCACTAATCCAATACTAATCATTGAGATACCGTGGTATGTTAACCTCCATACTGATAGGATTGGTGTACGGGAGCAGGGAGGTCTTGCAGCAATTGTACAGGAACCTTGGTGAGACCACACGTGCAGTTTGAGTCTCCCTATCTGAGGAAGGATGTTCTACCGATAGAGGGAGTGTAGTGACTGATTCTTGGACAGCAAGGCTGACATAGGGTGAGCGAATGGTTCAGGAATTTATAGAATGAGAGTGGAGTGTAATTGAGACCTATCAAATTCTAACAGGACTAGACAAAGGATATACAAGGAAGAGTGCTCCCAATGACTGGGGAGTCCAGAACCAGGGGTCACAGTCTAACGACGTGGTGTCGGCCATTTTGAACTTAGATACAGAGAATGCCTTCACCCAAAGCCTGTGGAAATCTGGGCCACAGAAAGCAGTCGAGGTCAAAACTTTGAATGTATTTAAGAAGGGGGTTAGGTAACATTCCTGCAGCTGAAAGAATCAAAGTGTATGGGGAGAGAGGGGGAACAGGGGATGGAGTTGTATGATCAGCCATGACTACACTGAATGGCAAATCTGACTCAAAGGGCCGAATGGCCTACTCATAGTTCCATTTTCTATGTTTCTATAAAATAATAAACCAGGGTGTGGTTCAATTTTTGATCTCGCTACCACCAGAAAAACTTTGATTTTTTTTTAATTCACTAACGGGACGTCGCTAGCTGGGCCAGGATTTTATTGCCCGTCCCTAGTTGCCTGTTAAGAAGGTGGAGGTGAGCTGCTTTCTTGAACTGCTGCAGTCCATGAGCTGTAGGCTGACCCATCATCATTTCTTTCTTGAGACTTTGTAGCGACTGATACAACTGAGAGACTTGCTGGGCCTTTTCTGAAGGCAACTGGGAGTTAGCTACATTGCTGTGGGTCTGGAGTCACATGTAGGCCAGACCAGGTGAGGAACATTAGTCAGCCAGATAGGTTTCTCTGACAATTGACAATGGTTTTATGGTCATCTGTAGATTCCTAATTGCGTTAAAATTGAATTCAAACGCCCCCCCCACCCTTCGCCATAGCAGTATTCAAACCTGAGTCCCCAGAGCATTATCTGGGTCTCTGGATTAACAGCCAAGCAATAATACCAGTAGGCCATCATCTCCCCTTAAAAAGACATGAGGGAGGAAGGATGAAAGGTCATATAACTCGAGTGAGATGGATTACAGTGGAGGGGCACTTGGGTGAAGCCTGAAAACTCTGAATCTCATGGAGCAGTGCTGCAATCTCCTACAGGAGGGAGAGAAAAGGCACATTTGTGTACAATCAATTTTCCTCAGTATCAGATGCTGTCAGTTATATTCAGAGACTAAAAAGCCTGGCCTTAGTGTTTAATCTTTGTTTTGCGGAGACTGTTAACCTTGGAAAAGGTCCACCTGCCTCCAAGGTAGGAGCTTAAAGTTGTGATATAACCTGCAGAAGATGTGTTAAGTTGACAAAGGACACTGGTGTCGGTCTATTTTTACAGCAAGCCTAGTTATCTTTACCCACGTTCCATGATCCTCTTTGATATGTTGAGAGGTACCGACACAATTGACTGCGGTGAGGCCTAAGGTTAGACCAATCCTGGGTGGACATTCTGTGTTCCTGACATTACTCTCATCTTGCTGCCAAGTTTTGTAACATCCCTTAAGCAGCAGTAAACCAAACGGTGAGGAACAGGTAGACAATAAGACTGTAAGAAATAGGAGCAGCCAGAGATCATTCGGCCCCTCAATCCTGCACCACCATTCAAATGGATCATTGGCTGGTCACGTACACTCTCCAGCCCTTTCCCCATGACCCTTAAAGATCCAAGTGATTAAGAATCTATATAACCTATAGGGGAGGAAACTGCCATCGTTACCTGGTCTGGCCCACATGTGACGCCCGGCCTATAGTAATATGGTTGACTCTTAACTGCCCTCTGGGTAATTAGGGATGGGTAATAAATACTGGTCTAGCCAGCGACACCCACGTCCCCATAATGAATAAAAATACCTCAGCCTTAAACATACAGAAATACTCTGCCCCCCCACAGCTCTCTGCAACAAGGAGTTCCAAAGATTCACAACCCTCTGAGAGAAGACGTTCCTCCTCATCTCAGTCTTAAACTTGCGTCCATTTATTCTGGGACTGTGCCTTCTGGTCCCAGACTCTCTCGTGGTGGGAAATAGTGCTGACCCTGGAAAAGCCCCTTAAGAATCCTATGTATGTTTCAGTGAGATCACCTCTCATTCTTCCCAATCCCAGTGAGTAGAGCTCTCATCTCTTTAATCTTTGCTGACAAGATCCGACTGATCAAGAATCTAGTTAATCTATAGGGAAGGAAACTGTCATCCTTACCTGGTCTGGCCCACTTGTGACTCCAGACCCACAGTAATATGGTTGACTCTTAACTGTCCTCTAGGTAATCACAAGCCAGTCTCTCCATACCTGGGATCATCCGAGTGAACTCAGTGAGGTAGCTCAGTGTTCAGCAGGAATGGGGGTAAGTGTAATGCATGAATTTCAGTCTTGTATCAATGGATTGATTTCATGTTGCCTGTTTACCACAGTGTGATAGGGGGGTGGTGTAACAGCGTCTGTGGGATATTGAATTGAGTTGCCGGATCTTTGACGATAGTCCAAGTAATATTAATCCATTTGCTTTTCAGCTGAGTGAACCTCCCTATCATTATATCGACCTGCAACATCCAGACACTGGCTCCAAAACCAATGATGTAATTCCCATCAAGCATTCACCCCAATATATTTCTCTGAAATTCTAACCACCGGGATGTGTTCACCAGTCCCTGTTTGTGTATTATCTCTGTTGCACCTCTCTCTTTGAAATTTGCATGATACTCCAGGACCATTTCTGATCCGTGGATGTCGTCAGAATTCCTTCACCTGCCTCTGCCACATTCTTTCCCGAGCCATGAATACCCGCGCCCTCACTCTCTCCTACTTATGGAGTGTGGAAGCCAGCCATTCGGCCCATCCAGTCCACACTGACCCTCTGAAGAGTATCCCATTCAGACCCACTCCGCTACATTTCCGGTGGCTAATCCATCTAATCTACACATCCCTGGATACCATTGGTAGTTTAGCATGGCCAATCCACCAGACCAGCATGTGTTTGGACCGTGAGAGGAAACCAGACCACTCAGAGGAAACCCACACAAACAGAGGAAGACTCCTGCACACAGTCCACATTTGTTGGCTTCTTTAAAAAGAAACCACAGATGTTGCTGGAGAAACTCAGTGAGTCAGGCAGCAACGGTCAGGAGAAAACAGAATTTTGAGTCCAGTGGCTCCTCACTGTCTCCGGACTCCTTTCCCCACCTCTCATGCAATGCTTTGGCACACACTCCTTAAGGCTTGTCAATCGATCCCAATTCATGGAAGGTCCCTGACAAAATGGGTTTCTGTCTGAGTTTTAAAATAAAACCCACATGACCCACATGAGGGTTACCTCAGATTACAGCAGGATCTTGACCGGATGGGCCAATGGGCTGAGAAGTGGCAGATGGAGTTTAATTCAGATAAATGCGAGGTGCTGCATTTTGGGAAAGCAAATCTTAGCAGGACTTATACACTTCATGGTAAGGTCCTAGGGAGTGTTGCTGAATAAAGAGACCTTGGAGTGCAGGTTCATAGCTCCTTGAAAGTGGAGTCGCAGGTAGATAGGATAGTGAAGAAGGCTTTTGGTATGCTTTCCTTTATTGGTCAGAGTATTGAGTACAGGAGTTGGGAGGTCAGGTTGCGGCTGTACAGGACATTGGTTAGGCCATTGTTGGAATATTGCGTGCAATTCTGGTTTTCTTCCTATCGGAAAGCTGTTGTGAAACTTGAAAGGATTCTGAAAAGATTTACAAGTGTGTTTCCAGGGTTGGAGGATCTGAGCTATAGGGAGAGGTTGAATAGGCTGGGGCTGTTTTCCCTGGACCGTCAGAGGCTGAGGGGTGACCTTATAGAGGTTTACAAAATTATAAGGGCATGGATAGGATAAATAGGCAAAGTCTTTTCCCTGGGTTCGTGGAGTCCAGAACTAGAGGGCATAGGTTTAGGATGAGAGGGGAAAGATATAAAAGAGACCTAAGGGGCAACATTTTCACGCAGTGGGTGGTACGTGTATGGAATGAGCTGCCAGAGGAAGTGGTGGAGGCTGGTACAATTGCAACATTTAAGAGGTATTTGGATGGGTATATAAATAGGACGGGTTTGGAGGGATATGGGCCAGGTGCTGGCAGGTGGGACTAGATTGGGTTGGGATATCTGGTCAGCATGGACGGGTTAGACCGAAGCATGTTTCCATGCTGTACATCTCTATGACTCTGTGACATCCCAAAGCAATTTCTAGTTGATCAGGGATGACCCATGTGCCTTGAACCAGAAACTTGGCCTGTTCTGGGGAATGGCCCTGCCACGCTGAGTGAGACCATTTCCTGGTCGGGGAGACAGATCAGATATTGTTGGACACAAATCGATGTGTGTTTTTAGCTCTGTATTGACCAATTCCAGCGACAGTAGCTGATGGAGGGAAACAGATGTGAAATGGCTCTTGTCCTCCAAGCGGGTCGTGTTGGGAACTGCAGGGTTTCTGATGAGCAGCAGAGGGCACCTGTAGCTCATCAACTTCTCATTGATCTGCAGTACACCAGCTCTGCTGTGTCGTTGTTTATGGAAATTCTCTTCATGAATATTTAGATTAGATTCTAATTAGGGAATCTCCTACAGTATGGAAACAGGCCCTTCAGACCAACAAATCCACACCGACTCTCTGAACACTAACCCATTCAGGCTCATTTCCCGACCCTATATTTACCCCAACTAATGCACCTGACACTATGTGTTAATTCACCAGGACTGTGGGAGGAAACTGGAGCACCCAGAGGAAACCCCACACAGACACGGGGAGAATGTGCAAACTCCACACAGACAGTCACCCCGAGGTGGGAATCGAACCCGGGTTCCTGATGCTGTGAGGCAGCAGTGCTAACCACTGAGCCACCGTGCCACCCCAAGTTTAATGCCCAGTTTCACTAGGTGACCCCCAAAAAATGGCCAAATAAAAGGAACAAACTGGAAGAAGGTGTACCCACAATTGGGTAAAACTCAAAGCTTGCAGGTTCGTTGGAGTCTCAGTAACCTGTGTAAACAATCTTGTGTTAATCTGTGGAATAAAAGTGTGTTCATTTGGGTAAAAAATGTGAATCAATCTGTGCAAACTCTTTAATTTGAGAAAAAGCCTGTGCAGATCTGGGCAAAAATGTGGCATCAGTTTGTACAAAGAATGTGGGTGAAGTTGTGCAAATGTCTTGTGTCAGTTTGTGTTGTGAGTGTGTGCCCAGGGGGTGCCCAGGGTTTGAATCTGCAGCTTTGTGTCTGTGTGTATTCCCAGGCTGGGTCCAGTGACAGGAGATGGGGGTAAGGACAGGGACAGAGTGGGACAGCCCTGGTCTAACCCTGCTGCTTTCTCCCAGGCCCCACCCCCCTCAAATCCACAAAGATGACGGTTGGTGTGTTCCATACCTGTGACCTGTGGGAGGTGTGTTCCAGGTAATGGAGCTGGGAGCTGACTGGATGATCTGCGATTTGGGAGGAGATGGGATTTGAGTGACAGACATGGAGGGAGGGAGACGTATTTAAACCTGGCTCAGGCAGCCGTGAGCCTTTTGCCGTGTGGAGTGACCAAGGGGGGGTATTAGGGTTTTACTGTCTCTCTTGCTCTGTCTGTGAAAATGTGGGTTGTGTTTGAATGTCATCCTGTTTTGGATCTTAAAGCTTCCCCAGAGAGAGAGATAGAGACCATGGAGAGGGAGCTGGGACCAGGCTCTGTCCCTGATGGGGGACACATGCACAGAGAGAGAGAGAGAGAGAGACAGAGACAGAGACCATGGAGAGGGAGCTGGGACCAGGCTCTGTCCCTGATGGGGGACACATGCACAGAGAGAGAGAGAGAGACAGAGACAGAGACCATGGAGAGGGAGCTGGGACCAGGCTCTGTCCCTGATGGGGGACACATGCACAGAGAGAGAGAGAGAGAGAGACAGAGACAGAGACCATGGAGAGGGAGCTGGGACCAGCTGGAATGGTGAAGATGGTCTCCTTCCCCTCTCCATGTCTCTCCTTGCCTCATCTGTGTTTCTACCACTCTTTTCCCTTCCATCTCTCTTTCCTTTCCCATGTCTATCTCTGTTTCACTATCTCTCTCTGTCTGTGTGTCTGTCTCTCTCTCTCTCTGTGTTCTGTGTGTGTGTCTCTTTTTCTCTGTGTTCTGTGTGTGTGTGTGTGTGTGTCTCTCTTTCTGTGTGTGTGTGTCTCTCTTTCTGTGTGTGTGTGTGTCTCTGTGTGTGTGTGTGTGTGTCTCTCTGTGTGTGTGTGTGTCTCTTTGTGTGTGTGTGTGTGTCTCTCTCTCTCTCTCTTTCTCTGTGTGAGTCTCTCTCTCTCTCTGTATGTCTTTCTGTGTGTGTGTGTGTGTGTCTGTCTCTCTGTGTGTTCTGTGTGTGTGTGTGTGTGTGTGTGTGTGTGTTTCTCTCTCTGTCTGCCCCCTGTGCTTGTCCTCCAAGTGTGTCAGTGGCTGGGAGATATTGGGAAAGGGGCTATTTATGTCAGAGATACCCTCCCACCCCCCCTTGCTGAGCTCTCCCCTGGGCCGGGGTGTGGGAGGGGTACATAAGTCCTTATGGACCGTGCCCCCATCCCCATTTGCTGCATAGCAAGATCCCAGTCCCACAATCCCAGGTGGACATTCAGCCCATCGTGTCTATCTCCGCCCCCCCCATTAAATGCCCCATGTCCTGCCCCCACCCCCGGACTCCCTTCAGGTCTTGCCCCTGAAAGGCCTCTCATTGAACTCCCCCCCGCTCCTGACAGAGAACTCTCATCCCTGATACCCCACTGTGGCCCCACCCAGAGAGCAGACACTCTCTCTGACCTTTTGACTGAGAGCGGTCGGCACAGCAAGATCCCATCTCCAGCTGTTCCCTGTAGCACCCTCTTTCTCCCCCCCCCCACCAAACACTGAGGGAGGGGCTTTACCCATCACCTCCTGCTCCTCAGTTTGCACCAAATATTTCTGACCCCCCCCCCCCCCACTAAGATGTTGTCTGTCCCCCCAATTTGGCAGCCCCTCACCCAATACCCCCCATGCCAATGTCTTATTGGCCCCTCCTTCCCCCCCTCCCGTGTACCTTTACACCCCTCCACATCCCGCCTGCCAAAACACTCCTCACCACCACCCCCAAATCAAATTCCCCCCTCCCCTAGTTTCTCCCCTGATCCTGAAGTGCCCACAATTTAGCATCTCGCAATCCTTCACCCCTCCCCAAATCGTATCCCCACCTCATGTTTTGCTCCCCTCCTGGTTGGCACCCAGATTTGGAAGGGGGTGGGGGGGTTAAGGATCAATACTGGGCCTGTGCCCTCATTTTGTAACCCCTCCTCTGATTTTATGCCCCTTCCCAAGTTTTGGCCCCTGCACCAATTATATGACCCCCTTCCGCATTTGTCACCCCCTGCATTTTGCCTCCACCCCCCCCCAGAGTGTAAGCCTCTTTTTGTCCATGACCCTCCCTTCCATTATCCCCCCACCCTCCATGTCCTCTATACCCCCTCCCTTCCCCCTGCTGAGCCCCACCCCTGGGCTTTGGGTAAATGAGTCTAAGTGGCCTGTGAGTTCACCCCGCCCCCAACACCATCGACGTACAGCAAGATCCCAGTCCCAGATTCCCTCACACCCCAGGAAGAGGACATTCGGCCCAGCGTGCCTAGCCCCTCCTGATGTGAGAGGGGTCCTGTCCTGTTCTCCTCAGGGCTTGCCCCCAAATAGCCCCCCCATCAAATCATCGTTTCCTGTGGGCACTTCTTCTCCCTGTTACCCCCCATCCTGACCAACCCACACAGAGAGCGTGTGAGGAGGCTGGCCGTGGGGGGGCACAGCAAGATCCCAGTCTCCCGTCACCTCTCCCCTCTCTGAGAAAGGGGCTTTATCTGATTCCCCCGCACAGCCTGACCCTTCCCCAAATATTCCCCCCAATTACGGTATTGTATCTGTTCCACCCCCCCACTAAATACCTCCCAACCCCAGCACGGCCTCCTGTCTAAATGCCCCCTCCCAGTGTAGCTTTATTCCCCTCCCACCACTAACCTCCCCAATAGACACTCCCTCCGTTCCCCCTCCCCCATATTTTATGCCACCCCTGTGCCCACTATTGTATGTCTCTGTTTTGCCCCCCAGTAATGTTGCCCCCTGCCAATTGTGCTCAGAACTGAGGGCAGAGTCAAAAATGAGGGGCGGGGGGTAGTGGGGAAGAAGGGGAATATCATTATACTCATTTTGTTTCCCCCTTTTTTTCTGCTCTCCCCAGGTTTTGTACCTGCCCCAACTCAGCAACTTCCACCACCCCAACCCCATCCCCATTTTCCTGCCCCTGCATTTCTGCCTGTCCCTGGACTTTTCGCCCCTCCCCTAACCCAACTCTTGCACTTTCTCCCAAACATTTTGCCCCCTTAACACCTTGTCCTGCTCTAATTGCCCCTCCCTCAAACTGCCCCTGTACCAATATACCCTGCTCGCCGTTCCCACTGGATATAAATGCCCCCATGGGTCTCCATCGTCCACAATTGCCCACCCCTTTTACCCCCTCACTAAGTCCTAGCCCCTGGGCTGAAGGGGGTGGGGTGAGAGGGAGGATGTGCACTGACTGACTGGCCTTTTGACTGTGTGTCTCTTCATGCACAGCAAGATCCCAGGCTTCCCCCAGCCACCCTGCTCAGTGAGAAAGGGGCTTTATCTCTCCCACCCCCACCCACCGTTTGGACAACAATGGGAGACACAGAGAACAGCAAGATCCCACGGTGTTAACAGCATGTACGGCACCAAGTGGTACTGAGGCCAAATCTAACCCAAGGGGCAGGAACAGCAAGACAGGGGGAGGGACGGAGGGAGGGACAGATAGGGAGGTGGAGGGAGAGAAAGCAAGCAAGGTGAGGGACAGAGACAGAGGGAGGGACACAGACAGAGAGAGCGAGCCAAGGACAGAGAAAGATCCCGGGGAGAGAGAGAGAGACAGACAGACAGACAGACAGAGGACAGAGCTGCTGGGGGAGAGAGAGAGAGAGAGAGAGAGACAGAGAGGGAGAGACACTGTGTGCAACCAGGGAAAGAGAGAGAAAGAAACACCGAGGCAGAGCCAGCAAAGGACAGAGAAAGATCCCACGGAATGAACTCCCCGGGAGAGAAACAGAGGGCAGACCAGAGAGAGTGTAAAACCCAGGGAGAGAACAGGACAGAGAGAGAGAACAAAACACCCAGGGGAAAGACATAAGGACAGAGGGTGAGAGAGAGAAAAGGGCAGACACAGGGAGGGAGAGAAAGCCAGAGCGAGAGAGAGAGAGAGAGAGAGAGATACAACAGACAGCTCGTGAGAGAGGGGAGGGGGTGATGGTATTAAACAGATAGAATAATCCTCAGGCAGGAACAGCAAGATCCCACAGGGCTGACAGGGAGAGGTGGGGGTGGGGAGGGAGAGGTGCAGATTGAACATTTCAACAGTTCCTGGGAACAAGGGAGGGCCCAGAGATCTGTAGGAGGGGAATGTACAGGGGAATGTGAACAGGGTGGAGTTGGGAAGGATGGGGATTAAAGGAATGTTGTGGGATAGACAGAGAGAGAGTTGGGAACACAGAGGTAGAGATGGGAGCTGGAGTGAGAGAGGGAGGCAGTGACATCTGTGGGATCAGACTGTGCAGCAACTCCGTCTCCATCTTTTTGTCCCTTTGTGCCCACCCCAGCCCCGAACTCGGTCCTTGTGAGAAAAATCCCAGAGACGGCCTGAACTCCGCAATTCCTTTCCCCGATGTGTGTGTGTGTGTGTGTGTGTGTGTGTGTGTGACTGAACAAGGAGATGGGACAGTTTCTGATTATTCTCTCCCTCTCTCTCTCTCGCTGTCTCTCTCTCTCTCTCTCTCGCTGTCTCACTCCCTCTCTCTCTCTCTGGTTCTGGCTCTGGTCTGATGATTCCTCGGGGCAGAAATGATTTGATTCCCTCTGTCTCTGCACCGTCCTGAATTTCAGCTCCTGGATCTAATCCCCTCCTCGGGGTGGGGGGAACAGACTGAGAGGGAAATAAGAATCGATTTGAAATAAAATACAGCAGCGACACCAAGAGCACAGCAAGATCCCACTGCTCTCTGCCTTTCACAGTCTCCCACTTTACCCTGATTTGGAGATGCCGGTGTTGGACTGGGGCGTACAAAGTTAAAAATCACACAACACCAGGTTATAGTCCAACAGGTTTATTTGGAAGCACTAGCTTTCGGAGCGCTGCTCCTTCATCAGGTGGTTGTGGAGTACACAATTGTAAAACACAGAACTTATAGCAAAAGTTTACAGTGTGATGTAACTGAAATTACTCATTGAAAAATACCTCGATTGTTTAAGTCTCCCATCTGTGAGAATGACCGTGGTCGTTTCACTTGTTTCACATGTAAATC
The DNA here is from genome assembly GCF_020745735.1 of Hemiscyllium ocellatum. Taxonomy (NCBI): domain Eukaryota; kingdom Metazoa; phylum Chordata; class Chondrichthyes; order Orectolobiformes; family Hemiscylliidae; genus Hemiscyllium; species Hemiscyllium ocellatum. The sequence goes on from NC_083438.1 coordinate 25,818,036, forward strand.
ACAAAATTGTTTTAAAAGTTATATTCTCAGGTTAACTGGAACAATTGCTATCAGCCCAGATAAGATGTTAAGATGTTGAAGGTGTTCGCCCTCTGTGTTCCCTGTCTGTGCCACAATGTTTAGACTAATTCTAATCTGAAAAGTGAGTTAGCTGCAAATGTGTTGCTGGTCAAAGCACAGCAGGCCAGGCAGCATCTCAGGAATAGAGAATTCGACGTTTCGAGCATAAGCCCTTCATCAGGAAGGGACTGAAGGGTATTTTGATTTCCAAATGGCACCAGATCAGGACAGGCTTAGATTGTGAAACAGATTTGACACAGATTGATTGGAAAGTAAATTGTGAAGAGGAGGTACGGGGTTTTTCAACTTCAGAGACAAAGCCCAGCAATGAAGCCGAAGTACAAAGGGATCTGGGAGTGCTCGCCCAGGATTCTCTAACGGTCAACTGGAAGGTGGAGTCCGTGATTAAGGAAGTGAATGTAATGTTGTCATTTATCTCAGGAGGGTTGGAATGTAAAAGCAGCTTCTGAGATTTCATAAAGTTCTAGTTAGGTCCCATTTAGAATACTGTGTCCAATTTTGGGACCCACCCCTCAGGAAGGACATACTGGCACTGGAACGTGTCCAGTGGAGATTCACACGGATGATCCCAGGAATGGTAGGCCGAACACACGATGAATGGCTGAGGATCATGGGATTGTATTCATTAGAGTTTCGAATGTTGAGGGGAGATCGAAGAGAAACTTACAAGATAATGCATGGCTTAGAACGGGTGGACACTGGGAAGCTGTTTCCGTTCGGAGGGGAGACTAGGACCCATGGGCACAGCCTTTAGAATTACAGGGGGTCAATTTAGAAAGGAAATGAGGAGACTTTTCTTCAGCCAGAGAGTGGTGGATCTGTGGAATTCATTGCCATGGAGTGCAGTGGAGGCTGGGACATCTCTCCAAGGCAGAGATTGATAAATTCTTGATCTCTCAAGAAATGAAGGGCTATGGGGAGAGTACGGGTCAGTGGAGTTGAAATGTCCATCAGCCATGATTAAATGGCGGGGTGCCCTCGATGGGTCGAATGGCCTTACTTCCACCCCTATGTCTTCTGGTCTTAATTGAACAGGCTAGTGCAGTTAGGAGGACAAATAATGCAGGAGCAGATCTTACCAGGGATTGGAGGAAGAGAGTGAGGAAAAGGCATCAGGTTACTACAGCCTGCAGTGAAACTTGACCAGGGACCAATTCTGTTTTGCTGCAAACAGTTCCAAACGTGTCTGAGCCTGGAGCTCCCTCCAATCTGAAAGCCGCATTAACCTCTGCCCTGTATTCTGTCTCTGAGCCGATGGTGTATCCGTTCTGTCACTGACCCTTTAGTCCCACAGGCATCAATGTTTCTCTCGGTCCCAATTGGAGACCTTCTCTCATCCACGTGAAGGAATTAGACCCTGAGCATTCCACTGACACTGTCTCCCATCAATCTTCATGGGATCCCCATGGCAGAGGGTAAAGAGCAAGGAAGGCCTTGCTGTGAGGGTTTTACTGAGACACCATCAGGAATCCTGGGGACCATGTCCCTCCCCAGACCGAGTGTAAACAGCCTCTGCAAACACACATCCCATTCTCAAGATGGAGCAATGTCTGACTGAAAACAGAGACTGTGGTGCTTCCCTGATACAGTCCCAGAGAGTTCTCAGGGTGTGATGTTCTGGAGGACATTGAACTGAAACAGAGAAACCAGGAGCAGGAGGAGGCCATTCAGCCCCTCTGATCCTGCTCTCCCATTCAGTACGATGACGGCTGATCCTCGATCTCGACGCCACTTTCTCTCCATACTCCGTGATGTCTTTAATCTGGAAAAGGATCATCAGGCTCCTTCCTGAATATATCCAGGGAGTTATCCTCCACACTTTCACACATTCAGACCCAGGGAGGTTTTGTCCCTGAGGGAGGGCAGGTTCAGATCTGCAGGAAGAATAGAAAAAGCAGAACGCTTCTGTTTAAAGTGGTGAGAAAACCTGAAATTAATGTCTAGGGGGTTCAGCTGATCTTGTACACATATGTCAGAGAGTTAACCCAATGATAGTGTCAGGAAATAGGAGGACAAACATTATTTCAATGTAAGGGGACTAACAGGGAAGGTGGATGAACTCAGGGCATGGTTAGGAACATGGGGCTGGGATATCACAGAGATTACAGAGACGTGGTTCAGGGATGGACAGGACTGGCAGCTTAATGTTCCCTGATACCAATCCAATAGGGCAGGATAGGAAGGTGGGGGGCAAGACAGGGGAGGGAATGGCATTTTTGATCAGGGATAATATCACGGCTGTACTTGGGGAGGATATTCCTGAGAATACATGGAATGAAGTTATTTGGGTGGAACTGAGAAATGAGAAAGGGATGATCACCTTATTGGGATTATATTATAGACTGCAGGAGAAAGTGAGGACTTAAGATGCTGGAGATCAGAGTCGAGAGTGTGGTGCTGGAAAAGCACAGCAGGTCAGGCAGCATCCAAGGAGCAGGAGAATCGACGTTTCAGACGTTTCACTTTCCTGATGAATGGACTATGCCCGAAAAGGCAATTCTCCTGACCTTCGGATGCTGACAGACCTGCTGAGCTTTTCCAGCACCACACTCATGTACTATACCCTTATTCAGCAGGAAATCGAAGTGTCTATTTGTTTTAAAAGAGGGATGTTTTGCAGATAAAGGGATGACTGGAAAATGGAAGCCTTCGAAAATGAGGCAACGAGAGTCCAGGGAGAATATGTTGCTGTTAGGGGGAATGGTAAGGAAAGGTAAGGTATAGGGAAAGCTGGATGACGAGAGAAAATGAGGTTTTGGTTTAGAAAAGAAACACGTGTCAGGGATAGATCGCAGAAATCGAGTTAATCCTTGGAAGAGTATAATGGCAGCAGGAGTATCCTTAAGAGGGAAATCAGGAGGGCAAAAAGGGGACCTGAGATAGATTTGGCAAATAGGGTTAAGGAGAATTCCCAAGGGATTGTATCAATACATTAATGACAAAAGGGTAACTAGGGAGACAATAGGGCTCCTCAAAGATCAGCAGGGCAGCCTATGAGTGGTCCTGCAGGAGATGGGGGTAGATATTAAATGAGTATTTTGCATCAGTGTTTACTGTGTTTTCAGAGTGGAGGCCTGTGACCAGTGGTGTGCCACAAGGATCAGTGCTGGGTCCACTGCTTTTTATCACTTATATAAATGGTTTGGGTGTGAATGCAGGAGGTATAGTTAGTAAGTTTGCAGATGACAGCAGAATTGGGGGTGTAGTAGACAGTGAAGAAGGTTAGCCCAGAGTACAGCAGGATCTTGATCAGAGAGGCCGATGGGTCAAGGGGTGGCTGGTGGAGTTTAATTTAGATCAATGTGAGGTCCTGCATTTGGAAAGGCGAATCAAGGTGTTATACACTTAATGGTCAGGTCGAGGGGAGTGTTGCTGAACAAAGAGACCTTGGCATGCAGCTTTATAGCTCCTGGAAAGTGGAGTCACAAGCAGATAGGATAGTGAAGAAGCATTTGGTATGCTGTCCATTATTGGTCAGAGTATTGAGTATACGAGTTGGGAGGTCACGTTGCGGCTGTACAGGACATTGGTTCAGCCACTTTTGGAATATTGTGTGCAATTCTGGATGATGTTGCAGTCAGAAATGTGAAGGACGGGCATTCCCCAAGCAGAGACACAGAGTTCAACTCAGTTTAAACTGTCTCCATCAAATGTATCCCACACCCAGACACAAACAACCTCTCGACTGTGCTACAACAGGGTCGGTATATCACTGGCTCTGTATTCTCAACCAATTCAGCACCGAGTTCTTTGTTTGATTCTCGCTGTTCTGTTGTCATTCTCCGATGGATTCCTGGATCTGAATGTCCTCATGAACAGACGTTCTAATTCCACGGGCCATGTCCTGCTCCTGAACACAGCGTCTGATTTCATTGCGGTGTGTGATAGAGGAGCCCCTTGGGGACAGGGGGAGGTCAGTCTCTCTCATGTATAATCTCACTATCACTCTCTTGCACACAATCTCTCTCTCTCTTTCTCTCTCTCTCTTTCCTCGTCTCCAATAGATGATTTTGCTTTCGTTCTTGTGTCTAAATGAACGAAGGGACATGAGGGAGAGAATGGGATTAGAGAATTGGGCTCGATGATTGCACTCACTCTCTCACACATGCAAGTGACTCTGTGTGTGTGTGTGTGTGTGTGTGTCACTCGGGCCCTGTAGTATTGGGTAATTAAAACATTTCATCTGGTACTTATTATGAGATGAAAAATGACTTTCTGGCTCCGTGTATACAGATCACAGAAAGCTAATGGGCGAGACTCTCGGATGGTTTGTTGCCTCCCAGGTGCCAAGGTCCGAGACATCTTGGACTGTGTCTTCAGAATCCTTAAGGGGGAGGGTGTGCAACCAGAAGTCGTGGTGCTCATTGGAACCAACAACATAGGTAGGAAGAGGGGTGGGGAGGTCATTCAGGAGCTCAGGGAGTTAGGCTGGAAGCTAAAAGCTAGGACGGACAGAGTTGTCATCTCTGGTTTGCTGCCGGTGCCCCGTGACAGTGAGGCAAGGAATAGGGAGAGAGTGCAGTTGAATATGTGGCTGCAAGGATGGTGTAGGAGGGAGGGTTTCAGGTATTTGGACAATTGGACTGCATTCTGGGGAAGGTGGGACCTGTACAAGCAGGACGGGTTGCACCTGAACCGGAAGGGCACCAATATCATGGGAGGTAGGTTTGCTAGCACTCTTCGGGAGGGTTTAAACTAATTTGGCAGGGGGATGGGATCCGGAATTGTAGTCCAGCAAGTAGGTTAGCTGTTTTTCAAGATGTCCAAGAATGTAGGGAGGCTGTGGAGAAGGTAGCACTGACAGGGAATACTTGTGCACACAGAGATGAGTTGAAGTGTGTATACTTCAACGCAAGGAGTATCAGAAATAAGGTGGGTGAACTTAAGGCATGGATCGGTACTTGGGACTACGATGTTGTGGCCATCACGGAAACGTGGATAGAAGAGGGACAGGAATAGTTGTTGGAGGTTCCTGGTTACAGAGGTTTCAGTAAGATTAGGGAGGGTGGTAAAAAAAGAGGGATGGTGGCGTTGCTAATTAGAAATGGTATAACAGCTGCAGAAAGGCAGTTCGAGGGAGATCTGCCTTTGGAGGTAGTATGGGCTGAAATCAGAAATAGGAAAGGAGCAGTCACCTTGTTGGGTGTTTACTATAGACCCCCCAATAGCAGCAGAGATGTGGAGAAACAGATTGGGAAACAGATTTTGGAAAGGTGCAGAAGCCACAGGGTAGTAGTCATGGGCGATTTCAACTTCCCAAATATTGATTGGAAGCTCTTTAGATCAAGTAGATTGGTCGGGGCGGTGTTTGTGCAGTGTGTCCAGGAAGCTTTTCTAACTCAGTATGTAGATTGTCCGACCAGAGGGGAGGCCATATTGGATTTGGTACTTGGTAACGAACCGGGACAAGTGATGGGCTTGTTAGTGGGTGAGCATTTTGGTGATGGTGACCACATTTCTGTGACTTTCACCTTGGTTATGGAGAGAGATAGATGCGTGCAATTGGGGGAAGCATAAATACGATGCTGCAAGACATCTGAGGAGCATAAGTTGGGAGCGTAGGCTGTCATGGAAGGATGTCGTTGAAATGTGGAACTTTTTCAAGGAACAGATACGACGTGTCCTTGATATGTATGTACCTGTCAGGCAGGAAAGAGATGGTCGTGTGAGGGAACATTGGTTGACGAGGGAGGTTGAATGTCTTGTAAAGAGGAAGAAGGAGGCTTACATAAGGTTCAGACAGAGCGTTGGAGGGATACAGGATAGCCAGGAGGGAGCTGAAGAAAGGGATTAGGGATAAGATAGGGCAAGAAAAATCTTTGGCGGGTAGGATCAAGGATAACCCCAAGGCCTTTTATGCGTATGTGAGAGACATGAGAATGACGAGAACGAGGGTAGGTCCGATCAAGGACAGTAGTGGGAGACTGTGTTTTGAGTCGGAAGAGATAGGAGAGGTCTTGAATGAGTACTTTTCTTCAGTATTTACAAATGAGAGGGACCGTATTGTTGAAGAGGAGAGTATGAAACAGACTGGAAAGCGAGAGGAGATACTTGTTAGGAAGGAAGATGTGTTGGGCATTTTGAAAAACTTGAGGATAGACAATATCCTGACGGGATATATCCTAGGATTATGTGGGAAGCAAGAGAGGAAATTGCAGAGCTGTTGGCAATTATCTTTTCATCTTCACTGTCAATGGGGGTGGTGCCAGGGGACTGGAGAGTGGCAAATGTCGTGCCCCTGTTCAAAACAGGGAATAGGGATAACCCCGGGAATTACAGGCCAGTTAGTCTTACTTCGGTGGTTGGCAAAGTAATGGAAAGGGCACTGAGGGATAGGATTTATGAGTATCTGGAAAGACACTGCTTGATTAGGGACAGCCAGCGCGGATTTGTGAGGGGTAGGTCTTGCCTTACAAGTCTTATTGGATTCTTTGAGGAGGTGTCCAAGCATGTGGATGAGGATGGAGCAGTGGATGTAGTGTACATGCATTTTAGTAAGGCATTTGATCAGGTTCCCCATGGTAGGCTTATGCGGAAAGTCAGGAGGCATGGGATCGTTGGAAATTTGGCCAGTTGGATAGAGAACTGGCTAACCAGTTGAAGTCAGAGAGTGGTGGTAGGTGGTAAATATTCAACCTGGTGCCCAGTTACAAGTGGAGTTCCGCAGGGATCAGTTCTGGGTCCTCTCTGTTTGTAATGTTTATTAATGACTTGGAAGAGGGAGTCAAAGGGTGGGTCAGGAAATTTGCAGAAGATATGAAGATTGGTGGAGTTGTGGATAGTGAGGAGGGCTGTTGTCGGCTGCAAAGGGACTTCGATATGATGCAGAGCTGGGCTGAGGAGTGGCAGATGGAGATCAACACTATCATGTGTGAGGTTATCCATTTTGGAAGGACAAATAAGAATGTGGAATACAGGGTTAATGGTAGGGTTCTTAGTAAGGTGGAGGAGCAGAGGGATCTTGGGGTCTATGTTCATAGCTCTTTGAAAGTTGCCACTCAGGTGGATAGAGCTTGTAAGAAGGCCTACGGTGTATTAGGGTTCATTAGCAGAGGGATTGAATTCAAGAGTCGTGAGGTGATGTTGCAGCTGTACAGGACCTTGGTAAGGCCACATTTGGAGTACTGTGTGCAGTTCTGGTCGCCTCATCTTCAGAAAGATGTGAAAACTTTGTAGAGGATGCAGCGGAGATTTACCAGGATGTTACCTGGAATGGAGAATAGGTCGTACGAGGATAGGTTGAGAGTGCTAGGCCTTTTCTGATTGGAATGGCGAAGGACGAGGGGTGACTTGATAGAGGTTTATGAGATGATAAGGGGAATAGATAGAGTAGACAGTCAGAAACTTTTTCCCCGGGTACAACAGAGTGTTACAAGGGGACATAAATTTAAGGTGAAGGGTGGAAGGTGTAGGGGGGATGTCAGGGGTAGGTTCTTTACCCAGAGAGTGGTGGGGACATGGAATGCGCTGCCTGTGGCAGAGTCAGAATCATTGGTGACCTTTAAGCGGCAATTGGATAGGTACATGGATAGGTGCTTAAGCTAGGACAAATGTTCAGCACAACATTGTGGGCCGAAGGGCCTGTTCTGTGCTGTATTGTTCTATGTTCTATGTTCTATTAATGCAATGGTGTCACCAACTATTTGGGGAACACCTTATCATTTGCCAGTTAATCCCAAGGGATGGGAGATGGGAAGTGAGGAAGCCTTCCTGGGATTGTACAGGGATCATGGACACTATGAACCAACTCAGAAAGGCTAACAGGTGGATGTGATAGTTTACAGATCCTCTGGGATTGGATTGAGTAACAGACAGAGACACACACACTGACCAAGGGATAGGGTTTGTGAGAAGGATATTTCGATGCAGAGATGGTAAGTGAGCCAGTAATACATTGTCCGATTCTGAAATCGAATCAAGAAGTTTGGGGTGGTTTATATAAAGAATAACAGGTACCTGGGAATGAGTTACAGACTGGAATCTAATCAACGGGTTTGAGGTGGTTTATATCTGGTAGAACAGGTATCTCAGAGTGGGCTTCAGACTGAAATTTAGCACGGCCAATCTGCCCTAACGTGCACATTTTTGGATTGTGGGAGGGACATTCAAGGGGCAACACCTCCTTCCTTGTTAACCAACAAACCCCCCGTTTCATTTGACAATATGAGTGCAAACAAAAACAAAAAGAACAAATTAAGAAATTATTGTAAACCATTTCAGGTAAGGTCAAAACTTCATCAAAGTATGAACAACTGATTGATATTCGTGATCATTGATGCTTTATTAAGAGAATGGAAGAACAAGTTGAAGCAAGAAAAGCAACGTTCAGACTGACATTAACAGAACGACATTTGCTGTGGAGATTTTGAATTAAACTCTTCAGATACAACAGGGACAGGTGGGACTTGAACTGAGCTGCTTTCCCTGAGTCTATCCATTTCAGTATCTGTGGACATTTCACTGCACAACTGAGGCACTCGTGCCCCACTCCCTGGTATGTCAATGTGAACAGGGTTCACCTGCCCACTATCACAGTGATGTCACCCAGCCCCTGCAGGTCTGCCCATCTCATTATGGCTTTAAGTTGCTACAAGCCGGTTTGTAAGGCATAGCAGTATTACTGAAGGTTCTGCCATCCAGATCAATACACAGTCGAAGCCAGAATACACCTCATCACCCTTATAGATTGCATTAATACATGAAGAATATAATTGCTAGATTAAGACAGTTGCACAACCAATTAAGAGTTAGAAACCAATACAGCTTTGTATTGCGCCTTCCAAGAGTCTAGCTGTCCCAACCCAGCAATGGTTACTGGCTGGAACAGACTTGACTGCAATCCTGTCACCTCTTCAATTTGACATGTTACCGAGTAACGTGTGGAACGGATGTAACGGGTGCAACGGGTTGAAGGGCTTCCTCACTCGATACTGTTTCACTGTGTTCTGAAAGATTCAGTACAGATTGCAGATTTGAAGGTGCCACATTGGATTCCATTGCCTTCATCACGCTGCGAGCATTTGCAGCTGGTGTGTTCGTTGACATCATTGTAGTTGAGACATCACATAAGCACCGAAAAGGGGAGAAACAAAGAAAACACTTTGGTTAAAAAAAATCTTTGCAATGCCAGAGACAAGCCTCATTGACAGTAGAACTCCATTATCAGTTGAGGCAGTGGATGTTTTAAGTGACATGTAATTAAATTCTTCGGCACAATATACAAACTAGTTCCAAAGCCTGGACATGTTCTGCAGTGAACGTCAAATGAGGATCTGGGACTGGTTTCAGTTCTCTCACATTGTTTCTTGGTCTTTGTTCTCAAACCACTCCCTCATTTCTCAGCGAGAGTTGACTTTGAGGTTTGCACTGAATCATTCTACATTGCTGATTGAGGAATGAATGATTAATGTGCTTTCTTGATCATGGTGTAGGATTAGACTCTGAGATTGTAATGGGGCAGGAGGCTAAGGCGATTAAGACTAAGCTTTGGAACATCTGACCCCAGATCTCTTGAGAACTCGGGAGTTCCCCTTTTCTTTTCATTCTCCTTCTGTGGAGTTCCTTGGGAACTTTTGATTTGAAGGAAAGACATTTGGGGTGGCACAGTGGCTCAGTGGTTAACACTGCGGCCTCACAGCACCAGGGACCCGGCTGTGATTCCAGACTGCAGTGATTGTCTGTGTGGAGTTTGCATGTTCTCTCTATGTCTGTGTTAACACCTCAGGTGCTCCAGTTTCCTCCTACATACCAAAGATATGAAGACTGGGTGGATTGACCATGCTAAATTGGTCATAGTGTCTAGGGAGGTGCACACGAGGTGGATGAGCCATTGGAAATGCTGGGTTACAGGGATACTGGAGCAGGGCTGGGTCTAGGTGGGATGCTCTTCGGAGAGTCAGTGTGGGACTCAATGGGCCGAATGTCGTCTTTCTGCACTGTAAGGGTTCAATGATATATCAGTGTGTAACCATTGATTGGTTAGCAAACTGATTCCAGGACGGGAATGGGTATTGGTGTCCCCATCTGAGCGTAAATAACTACTTGTTGGACACTTTAGTGTCTTTGGGGTAATTGAGGATTGAGTGCAACATCAGAGAAATCCCAATAATAAATGAAAACAGAACAGACTTACCCTGAGCAATGCACAAACAGATAATGGTGAAAGCAAGAACCAACTTCATTGTCAAGCTTCGATGGGGTCTGTCAGAGACACAGGTCAGTCACTTCTGTCTGTTATTGAGCTGCTGCTGTCTTCCTGATCACAGCTGTCCACTCCTCACTGCAGATACTCACTTGGTGTCTGCTTTATATTGAGACAGAACCATGACTCATGATGTTACACACATCTCAACTGACCTAATTATTATTCCTGTCAAATTACTTGTGAAGTAAATCACACGATTAATCAATCTTCTGGAAACTTCCTCTGTGGTCACAGCCAATGGAATTTGGACAGGACAGGATGCCATTGTATTGGAGGCATTTTGGAGAACGTTCTCCAGATAATTCCAGAGATGAAAGGTTTGTCCTCTGAGGCGATATTGAGCAGTTAAGGCCCAGGTTCACACGAGTTTGGAAGGACCTGAAGAAATCGAATTGAGGAACATAAGATGCAAAAGGAGACTGATAAAGTAAACGTGGAGCAGAGATTTTCCCTCGTGAGTCGATCTCGGTTATCAGTTTAAGGGAAAGTCCCAGCAAATGTGAAACAGAGATCAGGAGGATTTACTTCTGTCAAACGGGTTGCGATTCTGTGGCATTCAGTACCCCAGAGTGCAATGAATGCTGGGACACTGAATACATTTAAGGAGGAGATAGACACGTTTTTAATTAGTAACAGGTTAAAGGGCTTTGGAGACCAGGCAGGAAAGTGGTGTTGAAGTTGAGATGAGAACAGCCACGATCGTATTGTCTGGTGGACCAGGCTTGAGGGGCTGAATGGACTGCTCCTACTCCAATATCTTCCAACCCTGGGTGCATTCCCCTGGTCAGTGTGTTGACCAATCAGAATCGATTGGCCTGTTTCCAATGTAAACAAAAGCTTTACAGTTAACTGCTCTCTGGTGAATCCTCCAGCACATCGCCATGACCAATCAGTGTATTTGTCACGAGCACACTCTCCACATCTCATCTAAATTGGTGTTCTCTTTGAGACTTGGCTTTCTTGTGATTCTGTCCTGATGAGTACGAGACCAATACCTTTGAAAGCACATTTCTTTCCTCAGTAACGTGTAGCTGAACGATTGATCGGATTTTGCTGCCTCAGTACGGGGACGCACATTCACAAAAACTGACTCAGATACAGTTTGTCAATCATACCTTGCTCAATGACCCTGCTCACGGTCAAATACCAATTTCCAGATTCCGTTAGTTAGATTCACAGTTGGTGAGCAATAATTGTGGAATTTTCAGATTCATTTTGCATTTATAATTTCAATAAGTATTGAACCCTTGATTCTGACAACACAGTTTTGGTCCCTGCACTGAGAGAAGGATGTGAATGCATGAGAAGTAGCTCAGTGAAGGGTTACTCAACTCATACCTGGAATGAATGGGTCACCTTATGAGGATAGGCAAGGCAGGCTGGGTCTGTATCCTCTGGAGTTTACAGCCATAGAGTTACAGACTCTTTGGTCCAACTTATCCTTGCTGACCGGATATCCCATGGTCCTGTAGTCCCATTTTCCAGCATTTGCCCCATCTCCCTCTCAATTCTTCATATTCATGGACCTATCCAGTTGCCACTTAAATGTTGAAATGTTACCCACCTACAACACTTCCTCTGGCAGCTCGTTCCATACCTGCACCACCTTCAGCATGAAACAGTCACCCATAAAGTCCCTTTTATATCTTTCCTCTCTCACTTGAAACCTATTCCCTCTGGTTTGGACTCCCCTGCCCTGGTATAAAGATCTTGGCCACTCACCCAATGCATGCCCCTCATGACCCCATGGAATAAGGTCAAACCCCCTGCCTTCAATGCTCCAGGAGAAAAAGCCACAGCCAGTTCAGCCTCTCACAATAGTCAGAAGTGAATCATTTCAAACAGGGATCTTGATCAGATGGGCCGAAGGGCTGAGAAGTGGCAGATGGAGTTTAATTTAGATCACTGTGAGGTGCTGCAAATTGGGAAAGAAACCTGAGCAGGACTTATAGACTTCATGGTAAGTTCTTGGGGAGTGTTGCTGAACAAAGAGACCTTGGAGTGCAGGTTAATAACTCCTTGAAAATGGAGTTGCAAGTCATTAGGATAGTGAAGAAAGCATTTCGTATGCTTTCCTTTATTGGTCAGAGTATTGAGTACAGAGTTAGGAGGTCATGATGCTGCTGTACAGGACATTGGTTTGGCCACTTTTGGAATATTGCGTGCAATTCTGGTCTCCTTCCTATCAGAAGGATATTATGAAACCTGAAAGGGTACAGAAAAGATTTACAAGCATGTTGCCAGGGTTGGAGGACTTGAGCTACAGGGAGAAGTCGAATAGTCTGGGGCTATTTTCCCTGGAGCATCAGAGGCTGAGGGGTGACCTTGTAGAGGTTTGTAAAATCATGAGGGGCATGGATCAATAGACAAAGTCTCTTCCCTGGGGTTGGGGAGTCCAGAAATAGAGGGCAGAGGTTCAGAGTGAAATGGGAAAGATATAAAATAGACCTGAGGGGCATCGTTTTCGCACAGAGGGTGGTATGTGTATGGTATGAGCTGCCAGAGATGGTGGTGGAGTCCAGTACGATTGCAACATTTAAAAGGCATCTGGATGGGTACGTGAATAGGAAGGGTTTGGAGGGATATGGGCCGGGTGCTGGCAGGTGGGACTAGATTGGATTGGGATATCTGGTCGGCATGGACAAGTCAGACCGAAAGGTCTGCACATCTCTATGAACATATGACTCAATATAACATCCTAAGGGGACCTGACAGGATGTGTGTAGAAAGGATGTTTCCTCTTGTGGGAGAATCTAGATTTCGGGGGTGACGGTTTGAAAATAAGTGAGCACCTGTTTGAAACCGAGATGGGAAAACATTTTTTCTCTCAGTGACAGTCTTTGGAATTCCCTTCCTCAACAGGCAGTGGATGCAGAATCTTCAAATATTTTTAAGGCAAAAGTAGACTGATTCTTAATGACCAAGAGTGGGTGGGATTATTGGGGAAGGTGCAGGAATGTAGAGTTGATGTTAAAATCAGATCCGCTGTGATCTTCGTGGAAGGCAGAACAAACGTGAAGGGCCATGTGGCCTACATTTGTTCCTTCTTTGGATGTTCTTCCTGATGTGTGATTCTCTGTCAGGAATGTGTTGATCTGCAAATCAGCTCTTGAATATCTCAGAGCCTGAATGGTAAATTCTCTTTTAATTAGTTGACACAAACATCCCACTTGGAATTTTTCATTGGCAATACCAGTGTTTATCACCCATTCCTAATTTGATGAAGGGCTGTTAAAAGTCAACTACATTGTTGTGGGACTACAAATGTGAGGTGTTGCATTTTGCTCAGAACAATCAGTGCAGGAGCTATGCACTTAATGATAGGGCCCTGCCAGTGTTGCTGAAAGAGAGACCTTGGGGTACAAGGTCATAGTTCATTGAAGGTGGAGTCGCAGATAGACAGGGCGGTGAAGAAGGTGTTTGAAAGGTCAGTGCATTGAGTATAGGAGTTGTGATGTCATACTCTGACAGTACAGGACATTGCTTTGGCCATTTTTATAATACTGCCATTAATCTAGTGTCCCTGCTTTCAGAGAGATGTCATTACACTTGAAAGGATGCAGACAATACTCACAAGGATGTTGCCAGGGCTGGAGGCTTTGAGCTACAGGGAGAGGCTGAACGGCTGGGGCTGCTTTCTTTGGAGCATCGGAGGCTGAGGGGTGATGTTAAAGTTTATAAAATCATGTGGGACATGAACAGGGTGAGGAGCCAAGATCTTTTTCCCGGGTTAGGGGAGTCCAAAACCAAATGGCAAAGCTTTAAGGTGAGAGGGGAAAGTTTTGAAAGGGACTCAAGGGGCAGCTTTACCATGTGTGTGTAGAATGAGCTGCCAGAGTGGGGGTTAGAGGCTGGTGCAATTGGAGCATTTAAAAGGGTGGGTCCATGAAGAGGAAGAGTTTGGAAAATTTTTGTCCAAATGCTGGGAAATGGGATTACATTAAATTCGGACATCTGGTCGGGATGGAAGAGTCGCAGCAAAGGATCTGTTTCCGTGCTGTCCAACTCCATGACTGTATGAATGGTGGTATGATTCCAAGTCAGTGTGTTGAGTGTCTTGGAGTTGAGCTTATAGTTGCCAATTCTTTTGCTTCTCCTGACTGTCTCAGTCATGGGGTGGGAAGGTTTTTCCACAGGACTCTTGCTTTGGTATTGCATTGCATCATGTCCCAGTGCCGTTGCAGACATGTTAGATGAGTCCATGACCATTGTAACATCCTGTGCCTTCAGTCATTCCTTGATGTCACATGGACTGAATCGAATTGGCTAATGGCTGATGTTCATGATGCTGGGAATCTCATGGGGGAGACCGAGATGGATCACCCACTTGGCACTTCTGGCCGAAGATATTGCAGATGCTTCAGCCTTATCTTTTGGACCTGATGGGTTGGGATCCTCCAGTCAGTGAGGTTGGAGTTAATGACGTCCTCCAGTCAATGATTTAATTGCCCACCACCAGTCACAATGGAATGTGGAACGACTGTGAAGGATTAATTAACCCTGCCTATTGCGTGTTGATCTCCTACCGTTGAGCAACCCTGTGTTGTGACATTAGTAAATTAACTCCTTGTTTGGGGAATGTTTGGTGTTGTTCCATGGTAGCCCTCCTACACTGCTCATTTGACCAGATTTGATAACGCCAACACAGTCAGTTCTTCTATCACGCGATGGTTCCATTAGGCATACTGCCAAGAAATGGTGGTTCGGAATTGATAAGAGTTTGATGCATCATCAATATACATATGTAATGTTCGTATTAATATCAAATTCGCTCCACAGTTTCAAGATCAGATCATCAAAACTTGAAAAAAACACAGTAAGCCTTGCAGGAACTCAGCAGGTCTGGCAGCATCTGTGGAGAGAGAAACACCATTAACACTGAATCTAATCTGATTCATCTTCACGACATTAAAAACTGACCAGTTTGACAAACCTTTGAAGTTTACAAGGGATTTGGGGTTCCACAGTGTCACTGCCATCTGAAGGGAGCTGTGGCGTGGGGAAGGGCTTCACCAAGAAACCCGTGCGATCTGTCTTGACAACATCTCCTACCTGAGGCATTGTGGGGGTTGTTTATTCACGTGATTTATCTGTTAGTTGTGTTTGCCTTGGGTGTCTTAAAATGCATTAAAGTGGGTAAACCCCCATGACCTGATCAGATGTGCTCGAGAACTCTGTGGGAAGGCAAGGAATTGAACCCAGGTCCCTGGTGCTGGGAACCAGCAATGCCAACCGCTGAGCCACCGTGCCGCCATTTGGATGTAGTTGTGATTGCACCAGTTGGGGTACAGAGGAGATTGCCCAGGATGTTGGCTGGCATGGAACAGTTCAGCGATGGAGTGAGGCTGGCTAAGTTTGGGCTGTTTTCTTTGGAGCAGGCAGGATTGAGGGGGGAACCTGATAGAGGTGTATAAGAGTATGAGGGGCACGGACAGCCTGGATACAAAGCAATAGTTCCCTTCATCACTGGGCCAATAACAGGGTGGGGGGGGGTTCATTTAAAGGTGAAATGCAGGAGAGTGCGAGGGGATTTGAGGGGCACTATCACCCAGAGGGTGGTGGGAATCTGGAATGTACTACCAGAGAGGGTATTGATCTCATAATCTTTAAAAAGCACTTGGAGGAGCAGTTGAAATGTCAAGGCTATTGGTCTAATACAGGGAAGAGGGGCTGGTGTCCATCATGGTGCTCTACTGGGAAGGCTGATGCCAAGTAAAGACATAGAGTCAGAGAGATGGACACCTGCCAGCACCCGGCCCATATCCCTCCAAACCCTTCCTGTTCATATACCCATCCAGGTGCCTTTTCAATGTTGCAATTGTACCAGCCTCCACCACTTCCTCTCGCAGCTCATTCTATACAAGCACCACCCTCTGTGTGAAAACATGGCCCCCTAGGTCTCTTTTAAATCTTTCACCTCTCACCCTAAACCTATGCCTTTCTAGTTCTGGACTCCCCCACCCCAGGGAAGAGACATTGTCTATTTATCCTATCCATGCCCCTCATGATTATGTAACTTCTTTGGATGCATTCCCAGGAATATCCTCCCTCAGTATAGCCACAATGCTAACCCTTATCAGAAACACTGCTCCCCCTCCTCTCGCACCCCCTTTTGTATCCCTCCTACAGCATTTGTATCCTGGAACATTAAGCTGCCAGTCCTGTCTGTCCCTGAGCCACGTCTCTGTAATTGCTATGATGCCCCAGTACCATATCCCTAACCATGCCCTCAATTCATCTGCCTTCCCAATTAGGTTTCTTGCATTGAAATAAATGCAGTTTAATTTATCAATCCTACCTTGCTCTCTGTTTTTGTCCTGCCTGCCCTGACTGTTTGTCTCACTCCTTTTCCCAACTGTACCAGTCTCAGATTGATTTGGAGATGCTGGTGTTGGACTGGGGTGTACAAAGTTAAAACTCACACAACACCAGGTTATAGTCCAACAGGTTGATTTGGAAGCACTAGCTTTCGGAGCGCTGCTCCTTCATCAGGTGGTTGTGGAGTACACAATTGTAAAACACAGAATTTATAGCAAAAGATTACAGTGAGATGGAACTGACATTATACATTGGAAAATAGCTTAATTGTTAAGTCTCTCATCTGTTGGAATGACCATGATAGTTTCACTTGTTTCATATGTAATTCACAAAACTCTTTTTAAAAGTTACAATCTCAGGTTAACTGTAACAATTGGTGTCAGGCCAGAGAAGATGTTGTAGGTGTTAGCCCCCTGTGTTCTGTTGTCTGTGCCAGAATATTTCAACTGATTCTAATCTAAAAAATGAGTTAACAGAGATGGATTTACACAGGTTTTGATCAAAGTACAATGTAACTCTGCAAATACAAATTCACCCCACATCTGTGTGTGTGTGTGTGTGTGTGTGTGTGTGTGTGTGTGTGTGGTACCTGTGTGTGCGTATAGTACAATGGTGGTCACCTGTCATGTGACATGAACCCAAGGTCCCTGTTGAGGCCCTCCCTATGGGAACTGAACTTAGCTATCAGTTCTGCTTGGCTACGTTTCGCTGCTGCCTGTCCCGAAGTCCGCCTTGGAGGATGGTCACCTGAAGGTCCGAGGTCAAATGTTCTCCAACTGGGAGGGTAGAATATGTGGTTGGCATGGACGGGTTGGAGTGAAGGGTCTGATTCCGTGCTGTACATCTCTATGACTAATGCAATCATCATGTTACCGAAGAACTGGTTGTGTTGGTGTTATCAAATCAGGTAAAATGTGAAGTGTAGGAGGGCTACCACAGAAAAATACCAAACATACTCCAAACTCGGAGTTAATTTACTAATGTCACAACAAAGGGTTGCTCAACAGTGGGAAATCAACTTGCAATAAGCAGGGATAAGTAATTCTACACAGTGTTCAATATTCAGTTGTGACTGATGGTGGACAATTAAATCATTAATTGGGGGAGGTCAATCACCTCCAACCTCATTGCCTGGAGCATCCCAACCCATCAGGTCCAAAAGATGAGGCTGAAGCATCTGTCACACCTTCAGCCAGAAGTGCTAAGTGGGTGATCCATCTCGGTCTCCCCCATGAGATTCCCAGCATCATGAACATCAGCCATTAGCCAATTCGATTCAGTCCCTGTGACATCAAGGAATGACTGAAGGCACAGGATGTTGCAATGGTCATGAACCCATCTAAAATGCCTGCAACAGCACTGGGACAAGATGCAATTCAGTACCAAAGCAAGAGTGGTGCAGAAAACTCTCCCCAACCCATGACGTGGACGCTCAGGGGAAGCAAAAGAATCGGCACATAAGAAGCTCCCAGCCCAACTCCAACACACTGACTGGGAACCATATCACCATTCACACAGTCAGAGAGTTGGACAGCACGGAAACTGATCATTTGGTACAACTCTTCCATACCGAGCAGATATCATCATTTAATCGAATCCCATTTGCCAGCATTTGGCCCATATCCCACGTTTACGGCTGTAATCATGTTTTGAAGGAGACAGGGTGAGGTGTGTCACAAAGGTGGTCTGTAAAAATGGTAATATGGAACACTGCTGCCTCACAGCGCCACAGACTCGGGTTCGATTTCCACCTCAGGCAACGATCTGCGTGGAGTTAACGCATTCTCCCCGTGTCGGCGTGGGTTTCATCTGGGTGCTCCGAATTCCTCCCACAGTCCAAAGATGTGCATTGGCCATGCTACATTGTCCAACAGTGTCAGGGATCTGCAGATTAGGGTGAATTGGCCATCCTAAATTGTCCCATCGTGTTCAGGGAAGTGCGGGTTTGGATCGATTGGCCATGCTATATTGTCCCATAGTGTTCAGGGATGTGTCGGTTAGGGTGCATTGGCCATGCTAAATTATCCCATAGTGTCAGGTTGGGGCGGATTGGCCATGCTAAATTTTTCATAGTGCCCAGGGATGTGCAGGTTAGGGTGATTTTGGCCATGCTAAATCGTCCCACAGTTCCCAGGGATGTGCAGTTTAGGGTACAGTAGTGAGGCAATGGGATTGGGTGGCTTACTCTTCGGAAGGTCGGTGTGGACATTGTTGGGCCGAAGGGCCAGTTTCCACACTGTAGGGATTCTATGGATTCTATGGGAACAGATTGGGGTGAGAAGTGTGTTATATCACCTTTCACACTTATTTTGATTAGATTACGAGACGATCTTTTCTGGGTGTTTCAGTTTTATTATCAGAGGGGTGTCAGCCACTGCTCTGTAACAGATAGACCAAACCATGAGCCAACATTTCATGATGTCGATCACCTCAGAGACAACACACCAGACAGCAGCAGCTGACATTACAAATAGGCTGCAATCAAAGCTGCAACTGCTCGAGCAGTGATGACAGATCCAGACACAATCACTGGGCGAGTTACAGAAGCTGACAGCTCCATGATGTTTGATGTGTCCTTCTTTATGATTTGGTGAAATTCATCCTAAAAACATTCAACTGCATTTATATTTGCTGTTAATATCTCCATCATGTCTTTTGATGTCTCAGATTCATGATTGAGATTGGAGTTGTTCACACTGTCATGTTGGACCATCAGATACAGGAGCAGAATTGGCCCATCGAGTCTGCTTCCCATTGGATCATGGCTGATATGGTTCTCAACTCCATTCTCCTGCCCTCCCCCCACTAACCTTAGGTCCCCCTCACTAATGGAGAACCTATCTGTCACTGTTTTAAATACACTCAGTGACGTGGCCTCCATCGCCTTCTGCAGCAGTGAGTTGCACAGAGACACCACTCTCTGGCTGAAGAAATACTTCCTCATCTCAGTTCAAAAGGGTCACCCCTTCACTGTCAGGCTGTGCCCTCGGGTCCTAGCCTCCCCTCCTCGTGGAAATATCTCCACCACGTCCATTTTATCCAGGCCTGTCAGAATTCTATAAGTTTCAATGAGATCATCACCATCCCTCTGAACTCCTTTGAGAACAGACCCTGAGTCACAATTGTTCCTCTGAACAATGATAGGTTTTTGTACGTTAAAACTTCCAAAGGGATGTCACAAATACATTAAGTATGAAAGAGTAATGATGGTGGGGAGTAGGGCCTCTCAAAGATCAGAAAGGTCTGCCCCTGTGTGGAGCCACAGGAGATGGGGGAGATACTAAATGAGTATTTTGCATCAGTGTTTACTGTGGAGAAGGAGATGGAAGATATGGAACGTGGTGTTTTGTTGAAAAATGCCCATATTACAGAGGAGAAACACATAAAAGTGGATAAATCCCCAGGACCTGATGAGGTATTCCCCTGAAATTTGTAGGAAGCTCAGGGAGTGATTGCTGGACCCCAGATTGCACCAGATGGGGTACAGAGGAGATTCCCCAGGATGTTGGCTGGGTTGGAGCAGTTCAGCGATGAAGAGAGGCTGGCAAAGTTTGGGCTGTTTTCTTTGGAGCAGGGAGGATTGAGGGGGGACCTGATAGAGGTGTATAAGAGTATGAGGGGCACGGACAGCCTGGATACAAAGCAATAGTTCCCCTTAATCACAGGGTCAATAACGGGGATGGGGTGTGAGTGCAAATTTTACGGTGAAATGCAGGAGGTTTGGAGGGGATTTGAAGGCCACTATCACCCAGACAGTGGTGGGGATCAGGAATGTACTACCTGAGAGGGTGGTCGATGTCATATCCTTTAAAAAGCACTTGGAGGAGCAGTTGAAATGTCAAGGCTCTGGGTCTAATGCAGGGAAGAGGGGCTGGTATACACAGTGGTGTTCTATTGGGAAGGCTGATGCCAAGTAGAGTCATCGAGTCAGAGAGATGTACACCTGCCAGCACCCGGCCCATATCCCTCCAAACCCTTCATAATCCAATCCCCATCCAAATGCCTTTTAAATGTTGTAATTGTACCAGCCTCCACCACTTCCTCTCGCAGCTCATTCCACACACGTAATATCCTCTGTGGGAAAAGGTTGCCCCTTAGGTCTCTTTTAAATCTTTTGCCTCTTACCCTAAACCTATGCTCCTCTAGTTCTGGATTCCCCCACCCCAGGGAAGAGACATTGTCTATTTATCCTATCCATGCCCCTCATGATTATATAAACCTCGATCAGGTCACCCCTCAGCCTTCGATGCTCCAGAGAAAACAGCCCGAGCCTATTCAGCCTCTCCTATAGCTCAAATCCTCCATCCCTTTGAGAATCTTTGTGAATCTTTTCTGAACCCTTGCAAGTTTCACAACATCCTTCTGATAGGAAGGAGACCAGAATTGCACGCAATATTCCAAAAGTGGTCTAACCAATGCCTGATGCAGAATACTCATTTAATATCTTCCCCCATCTGCTGCAGTTCCACACGTGGGCTCTCTTGCTGATCTTGATGGGACGCTGTTCTCTCCCTCGTTATCCTTTTGTCCTTCATATATTCATCATCTTTCTTGGGTTCTCCTTAACCCTATTTGCCACAGCTATCTCATGTCCCCTTTTTGCCCTCCTGATTTCCCTCTTAAGTATGCTCCTACTGCCTTTATACTCTTTTACAATTGACTCAATCTCTGCTGTCTACCCTGGACACGTTTCCTTCTTTTTCTATACCAAAGCGTCAATTTCTCTCACCACCCATCATTCCCTACACCTCCCAGCCTTGCCTCTCACCCGAACAGGAATATGTTGTCTCTGGACTCTCAAAATCACATTTCTGAAGGCCTCTCATTTTCCAACCTTCCCTTTCCCTTTGAACATCTGTCCCCACTCAACCTTTGAATGTTCTTGCCTAATACCGTCAAATTTGGCTTTCATCCAATGTTGAACTTCAACTTTTAGATGCGGTCTATCCTTTTCCATCACTAATTTATTTTAAAACTAACAGATTTACAGTCACTGGCCCCTGAGTACTCCCCCACTGACACCTCAGTCACCTGCCCTGCCTTATTTCCCAAGAGGAGGTCACGTTTTGTAGCTTCTCTTGTAGGTCCATCCAGATGCTGAATCACAACATTTCCTTGTACACTAAACCCTGAAAACTCTGGCAGTCCAGGTCTATGTTTGGAAATTACCATCCTATTTTTCTTACACATGACTGAGATCTCCTTAAAGATTTGCTTCGCAAATTCCCGCTGCCTCTTGGGGTGTTCGAGAATATAATCCCAAGAAGGTCATCATCTCTTTCCTATTTCTCGGTTCCACCCAAATAATTTCCTTGGATGCATTCCCAGGAATATCCTCCCTCAGTACAGCCATAATGCTAACCCTTATCAGAAACACTGCTCCCCCTCCTCTCGCACCCACTTTTGTATCCTTCCTACAGCATTTGTATCCTGGAACATTAAGCTGCCAGTCCTGTCTGTCCCTGAGCCACGTCTCTGTAATTGCTATGATGCCCCAGTACCATATCCCTAACCATGCCCTCAATTCATCTGCCTTCCCAATTAGGCTTCTTGCATTGAAATAAATGCAGTTTAATTTATCAATCCTACCTTGTTCTCTGTTTTTGTCCTGCCTGCCCTGACTGTTTGTCTCACTCCTTTTCACAACTGTACCAGTCTCAGATTGGTTTGGAGATGCTGGTGTTGGACTGGGGTGTACAAAGTTAAAACTCACACAACACCAGGTTATAGTCTAACAGGTTTAATTGGAAGCTTTCGGAGCGCTGCTCCTTCATCAGGTGGTTGTGGAGTACACAATTGTAAAACACAGAATTTATAGCAAAAGATTACAGTGTGATGTAACTGACATTATACATTGGAAAATAGCTTGATTGTTAAGTCTCTCATCTGTTGGAATGACCATGATAGTTTCACTTGGTTCATATGTAAATCACAAAACTCTTTATAAAAGTTACATTCTCAGGTTAACTGTAACAATTGGTGTCAGGCCAGAAAAGATGTTGTAGGTGTTAGCCTCCTGTATTCTGTTGTCTGCCATAATATTTTGACTGATTCTAATCTAAAAAATGAGTTAACAGAGATGGATTTATTCAGGTTTTGATCAAAGTACAACATAATTCTGCAAATGCAAAATCACCCCACATACGTATATGTATGTGTGTGTGTCTGGTGTGGGAGTTTGTGAATGTCTGTGAGAAGAGTGTATATGTGTGTGTGTGAATGCAAAGGCGTCTAAGTCCGTGAGAGGGTGCATGTGTGAGTTTGGGAGTGTGTGTGCCGGCAGGTGTGTGTGTGAGTGTGTGTGTGTGTGTGTGTGGTGTGTGTGTGTGAGTGTCTGTGTGTAGTGTGTGTCTGTGTATGTATAGGAGTGCGTGTGTGTGTGTGTGTGTGTATAGGTGTGTGTGTGTGTGTGTATTCACGACTGTCTGTGTGTATAGGTGTGCTTGTGTGTGTGTGTGTGTGTGTGTGTCTGTGTGTGTGTGTATAGTGTGTGTGTGTGTGTGTGTGTGTGTCTGTGTGTCTGTGTCTGTGTGTGTGTGTGTGTGTGTGAGTGTCTGTCTGTAGGTGTGTCTGTGTATGTATAGGAGTGCGTGTGTGTGTGTGTGTGTGTATAGGTGTGTGTGTGTGTATTCACGACTGTCTGTGTGTATAGGTGTGCCTGTGTGTGTGTGTGTGTGTCTGTGTGTGTTGTATAGGTGTGTGTGTGTTGTGTGTGTCTGTGTTGTGTGTGTGTGTGTGGTGTGTGTGTGTGTGTGTGTGTGTGTGAGTGTCTGTGTGTTGGTGTGTCTGTGTATGTATAGGAGTGTGTGTGTGTGTGTGTGTGTGTATAGGTGTGTATGTGTGTATTCACGACTGTCTGTGTGTATAGGTGTGCCTGTCTGTGTGTGTGTGTGTGTGTGTCTGTGTGTGTGTATAGGTGTGTGTGTGTGTGTGTGTCTGTGTGTGTCTGTGTATGTGTGTGTGTGTGTGTGAGTGTCTGTGTGTAGGTGTGTCTGTGTATGTATAGGAGTGCGTGTGTGTGTGTGTGTGTATAGGTGTGTGTGTGTGTGTATTCACGACTGTCTGTGTGTATAGGTGTGTGTGTGTGTGTGTGTATGTGTGTGTGTGTGTGTGTGTGTATAGGTGTGTGTGTGTGTGTGTGTGTGTGTGTCTGTGTCTGTGTGTCTGTGTCTGTGTGGTGTGTGTGTGTGTGTATAAATGTGTGTGTGTGTGTGCGTGTATGTGTGTGTTTGTGTGTGTGTGTGTGTGTATAAATGTGTGTGTGTGTGTGTGCGTGTGTGTATGTGTGTGTTTGTGTGTGTGTGTGTATAAATGTGTGTGTGTGTGTGTGTGTGTGTGTCTGTGTGTCTGTGTCTGTGTGTGTGTGTGTGTGTATAAATGTGTGTGTGTGTGTGTGTGTGTGTGTGTGTGTGTGTGTGAGTGGTTGTGTGTATACTGTGCCATGGTGGTCACCCGGAGTGTGACATGAACCCAAGGTCCCGGTTGAGGCCCACCCAATGGGAACAGAACTTACCTATTGACCACTTTGTGCTGCTGCCTGTCCCAAAGTCCAACTTCAAGGATGGTCACCCGAAGGTCCAAGGTCAAATGTCCTGGACACTGAAGTGTTCCTCAACGGGGAGGGAACCCTCCTGTCTGTTGATTGTTGTGCGGTGCCCATTCATCCATTGCCATAGACTCTGCTCGGTTTCCCCAATGTACCATGCCTCAGGACATCCCTGCCTGCAGTGTATAAGATAGACAACGTTGGCTGAGTCACATGTGTACCGTAATGATCTCCTCAGGAGATAGTCACGTGCTGCACCGACAGGGTACCCTTCGTTGTCCAGTGCTTCCTAGTAACCGAAAAACTACACCATGTGCTTCGCGACCTGCAACACAATGAGGATGAGCACCTCACCAAGACCTTCCCTACACCTCCACTTCTCACCTTTAAACAACTGCCCAACC